>NC_059262.1:7280000-7287500 GCF_017591435.1 Portunus trituberculatus | reverse complement strand
AGAGGAGGAGGAGGAGGAGGAGGAGGAAAGTGTCGAATGGTCTGCTGTAAAAATAGATTTAATGTTGTAAAAATGAAGGGAAAAGATGAAAGATAAGATAGGAGGAGGAAGAGGAGGAGGAGGAGGAATTTGAGAAAGAGGAGGTAGAAAAGAGGTGGAGAAGGGAAGGAAGAAAAGAAAATTATGAAAATAAGGGAAATTCATGAGGAAAAAAAGATGATAATGATAATTGAGAGAGAGAGAGAGAGAGAGAGAGAGAGAGAGAGAGAGAGAGTTTCATCTAATTTCTCATAGTTACTCGCTCTTTCTCCCCCCCCCCATCATACCGTCCCACCTCCCCTAATGTGCCCATATATAGTAATTACATTCCAGAGAGAGAGAGAGAGAGAGAGAGAGAGAGAGAGAGAGAGAGAGAGAGAGAGAGAGAGAGAGAGAGAGAGAGAGAGGCTTTGTTCATCTCAAAGGAAAAATATGAAATATATTTTGTATTTGTGTTGTTGTTGTTGTTGTTGTTGTTGGAGAGGAAAACTACTACTACTACTACTACTACTACTACTACTACTACTACTACTACTACTTTTTACTACCACTTTTACTACCACTTTTACTACTATTTCTACTACTACTACTACTACTACTACTACTACTGCTACTACTACTACTGCTACTGCTACTACTACTACTGCTACTGCTACTGCTACTGCTACTGCTACTGCTACTACTACTACTACTACTACTACTACTACTACCATTACTACTACTACTATTGCATTACCGTGTTTGTTTCCTCTTTTGTAAGGTTCCAAATTCAATCGATCACTCTTCTTCTTCTTCTTCTTCTTCTTCTTCTTCTTCTTCTTCTTCTTCTTCTTCTTCTTCTTCTTCTTCTTCTAACCTCACTCGAAGAAAAGACGATGAATAAAGTGTGTCCTTATAGTGATTGTTTGTCCTCCTCCTCCTCCTCCTCCTCCTCCTCCTCCTCCTCCTCCTTTTATTGTAACGGTCCGGCAGATTCGCGTGTTTTTAGCCTTGTTTTATTGTGCATCTTATATGTTCAACCCCCCTTCTTTCTCTCTCTCTCTCTCTCTCTCTCTCTCTCTCTCTGGTGGCCTTTGTTTTATTCCCTCATTATTTGTATAGGCCGTTAGGTAAAAATCCGCTTACTTTTTAATACAAACTGGCGACCTTACGTATTATTATTATGATTATTTTCCCTCCTCCTCCTCCTCCTCCTCCTCCTCCTCCTCCTCCTCCTCCTCCTCCTCCTCCTCCTCCTCTTCCTCCTCCCGACATGTCATTCAGAGAGAAGTAATCCTCATGAGAGAAGAGATTGCCTTCCCCTCCATATGACAGAGAGAGAGAGAGAGAGAGAGAGAGAGAGAGAGAGAGAGAGAGAGAGAGAGAGAGAGAGAGAGAGAGAGAGAGAGAGAGAGAGAGAATTTCGTGAGCATTTTAGATAGGGAATGATATTTGTACATAGGAGAATGACATTGTATATTTGTTATGAGTGACGGAAATTGTGTGGAATGGCACGTTTTAATGTCTAGATAAGCACAGTAGCCTCGTTTGACGTCAACAACAACAACAACAACAACAACAACAACAACAACGACAGTAATAATAGGGCAATAATAATAAATACAACTGTCTCATATTTTACTTTGTGATGTTTTTATGGCTTTATTTTATTGTATTCATCTTTTTTCCTTTATACGTGTCATTGTACCTTACTAAGAGGATAGAAATTAAGAGGAAATAAAGCTACTTTTTTTTTTACCTGTCCCTTAGAAATAAAGCTCCGTATATTTTATCTCTCCTTCAGAAATAAAGCTCCCTATTTTTTTTCTCCAGAAATAAAGCTCCCTTATTTTATCTCTCCCTCAGAAATAAAGCTCTTCTCAGGCATTAGTGAGGTGAACGGCATAAATTTAGAATATTGTATAGTGAAGGTACTGGTTGACTCAGGCATTAGTGAGGTGGACAGAATACATTTAGAATATTGTATAGTGAATGTACTGGTTGACTCAGGCACTAGCGAGATGGACGGAATAAATGATGGAAGAGTGAAGGAATGTATTTGTCAACTCCTGTATTAGAGAGATGGACAGCACGACAGATGAATGAGTGTAGCACACTGACTTCCACTCAAACTTAACTCCTTCAGTACTGGAACATATTTTTACCTTAAGTACCGTGCTAAAATAGTCTAAAAATAAATTAGGACTGAAAGACACATATAAAGAGACTGACTTCAAATACAGCGAGTTAAGAAGTTTATATTCTACCGTGATCTTTGCTCCCACATTCAGCGACGCCTTTCCCTCTCAATACGACAATTTTCCAAGGCCACAAAGACAACTAGCCGGGTTTTCAAGACAGTTTCTCCTTCAAATACACAAGAAATGTTGCCAATTTATCACCAGAACCATAACAGTACTCTTAGAAACGCGAGTATCTTCAAGTGGAGCCTTTGGAAAGCAGTGATGGTGAGAGAGCTAAGCGTTTCAGAATGTCTCTGTGACCACTAGTACTGTGAACACTGAGGGCCGCAGTAGTAACCCCAGAGGAACTCCGTTAGTGACGCGCCCTCTTATTTTTTCAGCATTAACTTTGAACTCTCTGCTCTCTGCAACTCGACCACGCCCTGAACCTGTCCTGAGCGTTACTCTTTAGTCCGTGAGGTTCTTTTTTTCTTCACTTTTTGTTCCTGTAATGCTAAAAGGTGATTGGTGAGGCAGCCAGTCACCAAAACACCTTTACTGCCGCCTGGTTTAGGTGTATTAGGTATTAGTGAACTATTTTCACATCTCCCTACTATTACTTGTTTTTGTTCTTGTTCTTCTTCAATTTTACTTTCTTATCTTTCGATTTTTCCATTAAGTATTCTGTTATGTATTAGTGAACTGTTGCAATCCTCTCTTCTTATTTTTGTTTCCACGTCTTTCTCCCTCCTTTGTTCTTGTTCTTGTTCTTCTTCTATTTTACTTCCTTTTCTTCGTCTTTTCCATCATGTATTTTATTATATATTAGTCAACTGTTACAATCTTCTTATCTTCTTTTCGTCTTTCCACGTCTTTCTCCTTCCTTTGTTCGTGTTCTTGTATTCTTCCTCTATTTTGATTCTTTTTCTTCTTCTTTACAATCCACTCATCTTCTTTTTATATTTTCGCGTCTTTGTTCTTTTGTTTCTACTCTTCTTTTTCTTGTTATTTTCTATTTTGCTTCTTATTCTTCTTCTTTATCATCCTTTCATCTTTTTATGTTTCCACGTCTTTCTTCTCCTGCTTCTGCTCGTTGTTGTTGTTGTTGTTGTTGTTGCTGCTGTTCTTTTTCTCTTTTTTTTTTTTTTCTTCTGCTTCCGCTCTTCTTCTTCTTCTTGTTCTTCTTCCTCTATCTTGCTTCTTCTTCCTCTTTTCCATCTCCCATCTCTGTAGTATTTCCAAGAGTGTGTATTGAGTGTAGCGTTAGTCCAGCGAATATTCTGCGTAACTGATGGAAAAAGAGAGACAAAGGTAATAATGAGAACGTGTCTAATCATCTCTGTATCGCGGGAAAACAATCCTTAATGAGTCTAATTGGTATAAACACAATGCTATTTTCTTTCCACTGACTCGACGCGCTAATGATTGTCCGCGTGTGTCACTTAAACTTTGGTCCGTGTTCAAAAATGCTCTGCTCTCTCACTGCTACTGTTTTCCAAGGCCACAGAGATGACGAGCGGGGTTTTCAAGTGTTTCTCCAGTTAATAGTGTAAAAATCTCGTCACTCTGCCTCTAGAACCGCAAAAACTTACTTAAAAATCGCTCTGCTCTCGCTACGACTATTTTCCAAGACCACTGAGATGATAAGCGTGGTTTTCAAGTGTGTTTCTCCAGTTAATAATTTAGAAATCTTGTCACTGTCTCTAGAACCGTAAAATCAACTTAAAAATCGCTCTTTTCTCTCACCACGACTGTTTTCCAAGGCCACAAAGATCATCAGCGAGGTTTACAAGAGCGTTTTTCCAATTAATAACGTAGAAATTTTATCATTCTGCCTCTAGAACCGTAAAAAAAACACCTCATAATCTTGTGTCAATTTAAATAAAGTCTTTTGAAACATGGAAGGTGAAGCGCAGAAATGTTTGAGAATACGAATCGAAAGAACAAAACAGGAAGCAATTAATCAGATGGTAATAAAGATAAATAGAGGGGAAAAAAGAGAAATCCCGCCCTATGACTTTTTTTTTTAGTACAAGGGCGAGGTAGTGACGTCAGCCTCGCCGGTTCGCCATTAGGACAGACGGTAAAAAAGTAACAAACGGCAGGACAAGTTTTCGCGAGCGTGTTTGTTTACTTATGACGTCACAAGACTGGCCGCATGGTTCCTTATCTGTTTCTCTCTCTCTCTCTCTCTCTCTCTCTCTCTCTCTCTCTCTACATGAGGAAGTAAATTTTAATGTATGGATATTAGAAACCTTGAACTCTTTACATCTCCTCCTCCTCCTCCTCCTCCTCCGTGTTTTTCTACTTTTCATTTTTCCTCCCTCGTTTCCTCCTCCTCTTTCTCTTCTTTTTCTTCGTTTCTTTCTGTTTTAGTTTTTTTCCTCCTCTTTTTTTTTTTTTTTTTTTTTTTCTTCTTCTTCTTCTTCTTCTTCTTCTTCTTCTTCTTCTTCTTCTTCTTTTTCCTCCTCCTCGTCCTCCTCCTCCTCCTCCTCCTCCTCCTCCTCCTCCTCCTCCTCCTCCTCCTCCTCCTCCTCCTCCTCCTCCTCCTTCTCTTGCACACCTGGCTTCGTCTCCTTATTAGGGACATTTTATTTTCTCTCTCTCTCTCTCTCTCTCTCTCTCTCTCTCTCTCTCTCTCTCTCTTCTCTCTCTCTCTCTCTCTCTCTCTCTCTCTCTCTCTCTTAGTTTAGTGGTTCACTTTTTGTCCTCTCTTCTTTACAACTTGACCCAAATAATTTCCTGGAGAGAGAGAGAGAGAGAGAGAGAGAGAGAGAGAGAGAGAGAGAGAGAGAGAGAGAGAGAGGGTATTACGTTTTCTTTGGCCCTCCATATGTAATTGTATAATGATGATGTGCACTTGATGGAACAAATCATTACTTCTCTGTGTGTCTGTCTGTCTGTCAGTCTGCCTGTCTGTCTGGTTTGATGGGCTCTTGATTGTCTGTCTGTATGTCTGTCTGTCTGTCTGCCTGTCTGTGTTTGTTTGTCTTTCTGTCTATCTGTTTGTCTCTCTGTCTGTCTGTTTTTCTATTTGTTTCTCTATCTGTCTCTCTGTCTTCGTCTGTCTGTATGTTTGTCTGTCCGTCTGTCTGTTTGTCTGCCTGTCTGCCTGTTTGTCTGTCTGCTTGTCTGTCTTTCTGTCTTTGTATCTGTCTATCTATTTGTCTGTGTCTTTTTCTCGGTCTGTCTGTCTGTCTGTCTGTTTGTCTGTCTGTTTGGACATAATAATAATCTCTCAGGTAATAAAGAGGAGTGGAAGAGAAAGGAAGGGAGGAGGAGGAGGAGGAGGAGGAGGAGGAGGAGGAGAAGGAGGAGGAGGAGAAGGAGGAGGAGGAGGAGGAGGAGGAGGAGGAGGAGGATTCTCTTAATATCTTATCTTTCTTTTAGTATCTCGTTATTTCTCTTCTCTCTCTCTCTCTCTCTCTCTCTCTCTCTCTCTCTCTCTCTCTCTCTCTCTCTCTCTCTCTCTCTCTCATCCATCATTTTGTTATTGCGTCTAATTCCACTAAAACACTCTTCATACACACACACACACACACACACACACACACACACACACACACACACACACACACACACACACACACATAGAAATAGATAGATAGATAGTTAGATAGACAGGTAGATAGATAGATAGATAGATAGATAGAGAGAGAGAGAGAGAGAGAGAGAGAGAGAGAGAGAGAGAGAGAGAGAGAGAGAGAGAGGCTATTACCAAAACAACTATAAAAGATGAAGGCGTTTAGAAAAAAAAATCCCAGATGGATAGAAGGTTAAATTCTTGGCAAGAGTTTGTGTGATATTCATGAAGAGAGAGAGAGAGAGAGAGAGAGAGAGAGAGAGAGAGAGAGAGAGAGAGAGAGAGAGAGAGAGAGAGAGAGAGAGAGAGAGAGAGAGAGAGAGTGAGAGAGAGAGTATTATTTATTGTTTTATTATTATTGTTTTTGTGGTTCTACTACTACTACTACTACTACTACTACTACTACTACTACTACTACTACTACTATTTCGTCGCTCCCTTCGTTAGTGAAACTTGTGTGTGTGTGTGTGTGTGTGTGTGTGTGTGATTCACCTCGGTCGCCTACTGGTCACCCAGCCAGTCTTCCCCATTACAGAGCGAGCTCAGAGCTCACAGACCGATCTTCGGGTAGGACTGAGACCACAACACACAACACACCGGGAAAGCGAGGCCACAACCCCTCGAGTTACATCCCGTACCTATATACTACTAGGTGAACGAGGGCCACACATTAAGAGGCTTGCCCATTTGCCTCGGCGCTTACCGGGATTCGAACCCGGCCCTCTCGATTGTGAGTCGAGCGTGCTAACCACTACACTACGCGGTGTGTGTGTGTGTGTGTGTGTGTGTGTGTGTGTGTGTGTGTGTGTGTGTGTGTGTGTTCTTGATCATTAACAAGACATTTTCCTTATCTCTACCTTGTTTTTATGGAGGACAGTTCTGCGAAGTGTGTCTGTTTGTTTGTGTGTGTGTGTGTGTGTGTGTGTGTGTGTGAGTGTAATTCACCTCGGTCGTCTGCTGGTCACCCAGCCAGTCTTCCCCATTACGGAGCGAGCTCAGAGCTCATAGACCGCTTACCGGGACTCGAACCCGGGTCTCTCGATTGTAAGTCGAGCGTGCTAACCACTACACTACGCGGTGTGTGTGTGTGTGTGTGTGTGTGTGTGTGTGTGTGTGTGTGTGTGTGTGTGTGTGTGTGTGTGTGTGTGTGACCTCGTTTGCGTTGCTACCTTTTACATTTACAATTTTTTTTTCAATAATTTACAGATACACACACACACACACACACACACACACACACACACACACACACACACACACACACACACACACACACACACACACACACACACACACACACACACATACATCTATTAATCTCCATGCATATTCAAACATTCACTCTTTATTCAATTATAACATTCATTGAGCAATTTGTAAATATTTCGTCTCAATTTATTCATTTATTCTTTTTGTCTGTTATTCTATCGAGTCTCTCCTGGTGATGATGATGATGATGATGGTGATGGAGATGGTGATGATGGTGATGGTGGTGGTGATGGTGATGGTGATAATGTGTGTATTGAATTCCAGTTTATATCCTGTTTAGTGACATTTTCTTTTATCATATGTTGCTTTTTGTCTGTCTGTCTGTCTGTCTGTCCGTTTGTGTGGTCTGATTTCATGTTGTTAGTTTGTGTTTATTTTTCCGTCTCTGTCAGCATCATCATCATCATCATCATCATTACGAAGGAAGATTGAAAAGATAGCATGATG
>NC_059262.1:7270000-7275000 GCF_017591435.1 Portunus trituberculatus | reverse complement strand
TCTCTCTCTCTCTCTCTCTCTCTCTCTCTCTCTCTCGTGTTGTTTATCGAGATGAAACAGGAAAATATCCGATATCTTTTTTTTTTTGCTCAGTTTTGGAAAATATTAATATTCAGGTCTATTTTGCAATCTTTTTCCTTTTTCCTTTCTCGTTTTTCCCTTTTACTTTTTTCTACTATTTACTTTTTTTCCTGGGAATTGGAATATTTTCAACATGGGAATTCTGTATTTATTTTTTTTATAGTAAACACACACACACACACACACACACACACACACACACACACACACACACACACACACTGCGTAGTGTAGTACTTAGCACGCTCGGCTCACAACCGAGAGGGTCCGGGTTCGAGTTCCGGGAAGCGGCGAGGCAAATGAGCGCGGCTCTTAATGTGTAGGGTGTGTTCACGTGGCAGTAACTAGGTACGGTATGTAACTCGAGGGGTTGTGGCCTCGCTTTCCCGGTGTGTGGAGTGTGTTGTGGTCTCAGTCCTACCCGAAGATCGGTCTATGAGCTCTGAGCTCGCTCCATAATGAGGAAGGTAGGCTGGGTGACCAGCAGGGTGGTGGTGAATTACACACACACACACACACACACACACACACACACACACACACACACACACACACACACACACACACACACACACACATTTTTATTTTTGGTTCATATTTTGCAGACTTAATCTAATCATTGTATTCGCTTATACTGATTCACTTGTTGTTGTTGTTGTTGTTGTTGTTGTTGTTGTTGTTGTTGTTGTTGTTGTTGTTGTTGTTGTTGTTGTTGCTGCTGCTGCTGCTGCTTGATTCTGCTCTCTCTCTCTCTCTCTCTCTCTCTCTCTCTCTCTCTCTCTCTCTCTCTCTCTCTCTCTCTCTCTCTCTCTCTCTCTCTCTCTGTGTGTGTGTGTGTGTGTGTGGGCGTGTGTGCGTGCGTGTAGGTGGGCAAACGCGTCAACAAAGGAACACCCTCTACCAGTCACAAAATAGCCTGGAATTCCTCTTTTGTGACGATATTTATTCATGTTTTGCGTATTCCTTCCTTCCTTTTCTCTTCTTATCCTCTTTTCCCTTCCCTTCCCCCTCGTTCTCTATCTCCATCTCCCTTCCCTTCTCTTCTCTTCTCTCCCTTCCTGTGCACTATCTTCATAACTTTGTCCCTGTTCGGTTTGTGAAAGAGGGAGGGAGAGAGTGAGTGAGTGAGTGAGTGAGTGAGTGAGAGAGTTAGTAAGTGAGTGAGTGAATGAGTGAGAGAGAGGGCAACAGCAAGTAACCATCAATCAATACCCTGATACCCTGATACTCTGATACCCTGATACCTTGATACCGTGATACACTGATACCCTGATGCATTGATACACTGATAATCTGATACCCTGATGCTCTAATACCCTGATACCTTGATACCCTGATACACTGATACCCTGATACTATAATACCCTGATACCTTGATCCATGATACTCTGATACCCTGATACCTGATAATCTGATACCCTGAAATTTTGGTACCCTGATACCTGATAATCTGATACCCTAATACTCTGATACCTTGATACTTTGATACCCTGATACCATGATACTTACGCCAGTCTTGTTGTGATACGCCATTTGACACCCCCCCCCCAGTGAGATCCGGTTTTCATTCATACATAGGAAATATCTTGAATTAATCTCTCGTACTGAATATTTCTCATCTCTCGCGTATTTTTCATGTGATTTCTTAGTGCTAATTAAATCTCATATACTTTCTGTGTCACTGGGATCGAAAATACTCCAGTGTTATTTGAAAGGGGAAAAATTGAAAGGGGGTTACCTACTGCTACTGCTACTGCTACTGCTACTACTAGTACTACTGCTACTGCTACTGCTACTGCTACTACTACTGCTACTGCTACTGCTACTACTACTACTACTACTACTACTACTACTACTACTACTACTGCTGCTGCTGCTACTGCTACTACTACTACTACTACTACTACTACTACTACTACTACTACTACTAAAAATAATAATGAAAAAAATAATAATGCGCATCAAATTAGCTTTAAGGAACTGAACTAATGAAAAGACCAGAGAGAGAGAGAGAGAGAGAGAGAGAGAGAGAGAGAGAGGGAGAGTGAATAAAAGGGTGACAGGGAGAAAAAGGTGGCAGGGGAGAGGCAAAAATGAGGTCACTTTAAGGTCAAGTTAAGGGTAAGGTCAGTGGTATACGGGCGCTGGGTACAGGTCAGTTTAAGGAGTATCCACCTCTCTCTCTCTCTCTCTCTCTCTCTCTCTCTCTCTCTCTCTCTCTCTCTCTCTCTCTCTCTCTCTCTAATCTCCTAATTTCTCTTTATCGTCTTCATCCTCTCCTCCTCTCCCTCTCCCTCTCCTCCCTCTCCTCTCGCTCTCCTCTCCCTCTCCCTCTCCCTCTCCCTCTCCCTCTAATGCTATGGTCACATTTCATCCACGTGACCTCTCGCCCTGCCATAAAGGTCACATTCTGGCTCTTCAAGGCCCTAATGTGACCTTTTCAGTCTTTATGTAAGGGTGGGAATGTGACTCTTGTCTTTTCTTTATCTCTCCTATCTTCCTCTATCTTTTTTTGCGTGATTTTTGTCTATTTTTCCTTGTTTACTTTTTTTTTTATTGAATGGTGAAGTTTTGTGTTTATATTAACGCCTACAGTACTGAGAAGCATTTTTACCTTGATTTTTTTGGCTGTGATTAGACCTTTTTATTTACATTAGGAAGGGTCTATGGAGGTCAGAGGATTAATGGCCACAGTCTTCACCATTCTAATCCCACACATAAGTTTTTGAAGCTGTGTAAAATTGCCATATAGTAACCAGAGTGAATGTGGAAACGTGTCCTAGTACTGAGGAGATTAAAACAAATATGCTTTTCATTTGATCATTTCCAAGCGATGAATAGAAGTGCAATATAGATGAAGCCAATTATTACACTATACACTCTACTACTACTACTACTACTACTACTACTACTACTACTACTACTACTACTACTACTACTACTACTACTACTACTACTACTACTACTACTACTATTTTTTGCTTACATTGGTGACTTCACAAGGAAATCTCGATAGGTAAATAGTGAAGTTGTGAAGTATTTTTGTTGTTATCCTCCAGAATTTTCTTCCTTCTTGTCTCGTTGTCCTTAATGAGAGAGAGAGAGAGAGAGAGAGAGAGAGAGAGAGAGAGAGAGAGAGTGTGTCTATGTGTGTGTATTTATAGATATATTTACAGATAATTTGACACACGCTATCTCTCTCTCTCTCTCTCTCTCTCTCTCTCTCTCTCTCTCTCTCTCTCTCCTTCCTTATACTGCAATACTTAACCCTTCTCTGTGTGTGTGTGTGTGTGTGTGTGTGTGTGTGTGTGTGTGTGTGTGTGTGTGTGTGTGTGTGTGTGTGTGTGTGTGTGTGTGTGTGTGCATGTGTGTGTGTGTGTAACCTTCAGCTTTCAACTTTCAATCAACTGTACGTCAGAAATTAGTATATTAAGGTGGGATGAAGGAGGAGGAGGAGGAGGAAAGCAGAGAGCATGAAGAATGTTAAGAAGATTGTTTGAAATTTTCGTTTAAAAGGATGAAGACGAAGATTGCATTGAGGAGGAGGAGGAGAAGGAAGAAGAAGAAGAAGGGGATAGAGAGTGCCTGTACGAAGAGAAAGTGATGGGGAGACGAGCAGAAAAAAAGAGGAGGGAGGAGGTAGAGTACAATAAATGGAGGCAAAAACTAGAGCAAGGAAGGAGATGGAGGAAGAGAAGGAGGAAGAAAAGAACTAAAAAGAAGAAGAAAAAAAGAAGACATAAAAGGAAAACGAAGAAATAGAGAACAAACAAGAGGAGGAAGGAGGTGGGCATTGGTCACCCTTCTGAGTTTACCTGTCTATCTATTTACCTGTCTAGTTTTTTGCTCTTAATTACCGAGAGACGCGGGCCCCGGAAGCAAGCAAGACCAGGTGAGGTGAGGCGGTGAGGCGGCGGGCACAAGGGCATGACAATAGTAACTTGGCAGAGCTTTTTGCTAATCACCTATCACATATACCTCAAATTACCTATACCGTCACGCCACCTTGATTAATATGTACCTAATTTCACCTGTACCTTGATTGATAAATACCTGATTTCACCTGTACCGAGAATGACATTGGTAACTTGGCAGAGCTTTTTGCTAATCACCTATCACATGTACCTCAAATTACCTGTACCGTCGCTTCACCTATACCGTACCGTCACTCATTACATGTATCTTAATTCACCTGTACCGTCACGCCACCTGTACCGTACTTCACCTTTTGCTTATCACCCATCAGTTGTACCGTCACTCGTATCTGTACCGCGCGTCACCTGTACCTTGATTAATATTATGTACCTCATTTCACCTGTACCGTACATGACATTGGTAACTTAGGTGAGCTTTTTTGCTAATCATCCATCACATGTACCGCTCGTCATCTGTACCTTAATCAACCTGTACCACATATTACTTGTACCACTCCTCACCTGTACCTCAAGTTATCTGTACCGTAATTAACTTGTACCGACACTTTACTTGTACTTTCATTAACCTGTACCGCCACTTCACCTGTACCTCAAGTTATCTGTACCGTCACTTTACCAGTACCTCATATCACCTGTACCGTACCTTGCACCACCTCACCTCACCTTCACATTACGCTACGGAGAAAAAGTTAGCAAAAATAATAATAGTAACTTTGCATAGAGAAGAGTCATCTGTACCTCATGATGTCTGTACCCTCAGCTCGCATCAACTCACCTCGCCCACGGTACAAAGAAAACTTCACCCAGCGGTACAGAGAAAAGGTCAGAAAAATATTAATAACTTCGTGTAGAGAAGAGTGAGTGAGGAAAGTTTTTAGTTCAGAGAGAAAAAGTTTAACTCCTGCACTGTGATATTTCTACCTTGAGTTTTGGGTGTGATCAGACTATTTTATTTATATTAGGAAAGGTCTATGGAGGTCAGTA
>NC_059262.1:7257500-7265000 GCF_017591435.1 Portunus trituberculatus | reverse complement strand
GTGTGTGTGTGTGTGTGTGTGTGTGTGGAGGATATTTAGGATGCAGCAGGGTTAGGGCGGGGTTAGTGCAGGACAGGGCGGGTTGGCGAAGCAGGGTGCTGAGTGCTGCTGTGTCCCCAGGTGGTGCTCGCGGTCGTAGCCGCCGTCCAGGTGGAATGCGCCTCGAATTACAATTGGCCGGGATTTTCATACGCCCCATCCTACACGTCCCAATCGTTCAAGAAGAACAGCTACTCCTCAGGGGCCTACAACCCCTTCAAGAAGCCCAAGGTGTGGGACCCGGAGGAGACAGAACGCGCGCACGCCCAGTTCCTTGAGACATGGCTGAAGCAGGCCCGCCTGGCGCTGGGCGGCTCCTCCACCACCACCAGGACCACCACCGCCAAGGAGGCTGACCCTCTGGCCGAGGCTGTCGCTGACGCCGCCAAGAAGGGTGCCACAGGACCCCGCGCAGGGGGCCGCCGCCGCCTGCGTGGACGTGGCCGCCCGCGTCCCCGCCAGGACAAGGGACAAGCACCTTCCACGGATAAACCCGCAGCCGCGGAGCAGAGCACGGACGCCCCCGCTGCCCCCGCCACGGAAGCGGTGCCTGAGGTGACTTCCCCGCCCCCCACTGAGGCGCCTGCACCGCCCCCAGAGCCCTCGACCACCCAGGCTCCCACTCCTGCTCCCGCTCCTGAGACTCCTGCCCCTGAGCCTCCCGCGGCCCCGGAGCCCGCCAAGACCACCGCAGACCAGTACTACATGGAGTACGACTACGCTGACGGCTACGGCTACGACTACTACGGCGGCGACTACTACGGTAACGAGTACTACACCCAGTACGCCGAGGAGCCCCAGGCCAAGGAGCTCACCCCCGTGGTGGAGAGGACCGAGGCACCCCAGCCTCCCCCCACCCCCGAGCCAACCACCACCACCACCACCACCTCCACCACCACCACCACCACCGAGGCGGCGCCGGAGCCCCTCCTGCAGCAGGTGCAGTCCATCGTGGCGGAGTACGCCCAGGAGTCGGCGCGCCAGGAGTCCTCCGTGGTGCTGCCGCAGGAGCTGAGGAGCAAGTACCCCCAGGTGGAGTACGGCGCCGACGCCTACACGGAGTACGACCCCTACGACTACTACGGCGACTACTACTACGACGACGGGGCGGTGGACTACGCCGAGGCTTTCACCACCGAGGCGCCCACCACTGAGGCCCCCACCACAGAGGCCCCCACCACCACCACCACAACCACCACCACCACCACTACACCTCCCCCAACCACCACTACCACCACCACCACACCCGCCCCCACCACCACCCCTGAGGCGCCCCAGCCGGTACCTATGGTGCGTCCCCGCCAGCGCGGCAGGGGCGCCGGCCCGGCAGGAGGCGACCCGGGCGGCCCCGCGGTCAGGGCTCCGAGAGCCAGACACAGCAGCCTGAGGACACCACCAACGCTGACGGCGAGAGCGTGACGGAGATCACCACGGAGATCATGCTGGAGGTGGAGAAGCTCATGCAGGAGGAGGCGCGCGCGCGCGGTGGCAAGGAGGGCGGCAGGCGCAGGGGCCAGGGACGCGGCCGTGGCAGTGGCAAGGCCCTCGGTCAGGGTCGTCCCAGGGGCCGCGGCAGAGGCAGACGCCCCAGGCCCAACGCCCCGGGAGGTGCGCCCCAGAAGGTAGCCCTGGACTTGTCCACCCTGGCCACACCGCGTCCCACATCCCCGCGCCCCGCCGCGCCACGCCCAGCCATCCCCGCCCCGGTCAACCCCATCGCCCCTGACTACACCCTCAAGTACTTCCCCTCCTCCCAGAGCCACTTCTTCGTGTCCACTGCCATCGGCGGCGGCGGCGGCGGCAACCCCACCAGCCTGTGGTAGGCCGTGCCCCGCACCGCGCCACGCCGCGCCGCGCATCTCCGCCCGCCACGCCGCTGGCTCTGTACATACTCCTCCTCACCCCCGTGGTGACCTCCTCAATCCCACGCCCCATCACAGCCTCACGATGCCCTGTGCCCCGTCACCATCATGCAGCATTAGCCCACCTTCCCCCTCCCCCACTGATACCCATCCTCCAAGTAGTTGCCCCCTCCCTTTCACACACCCGCCCCGCCCACCTCTCCACGCCCGTTGTACATACTGTCCCCGGCTGCTGTTGTACATACCCCCCCGCCCAATTCCACCCCACCCACCGCCCCGGCCTGTCGTTTTGTATGTTAAGAGTAAAAAGACAATTAGAACTTGGTTTGTTTTCTTTCCCAAGACAGACAGACAGAGAGAGAGAGAGAGAGAGAGAGAGAGAGAGAGAGAGAGAGAGAGAGAGAGAGAGAGAGAGAGAGAATATTTGTGTCCGTATGTATGATTACACACGTGTTTGTCCTGAAAGCATCCCTGAACCCCTCACCCCCCACACATACACACGCCGCTGGCAAGGTGTACCGGTGAGTGGCTTAATCAAATTACCTGGCTACCCTTTCCTCCATAATGAGAAAAACGGGAGCGAGGACAAAACAAAACAGGAACACACACACACACACACACACACACACACACACACACACACACACACACACACAAAAAAAAAAAAAAAAAATCGTGCTGGTTTTCTGAGGTTAAGGAAATTCATGTCGGGATCTAATATGTGTGTGTGTGTGTGTGTGTGTGTGTGTGTGTGTGTGTGTGTGTGTGTACGTGGTCGAAACATTGCGGATTTAGCATGAAGATAACACTATTTCTCTCTCTCTCTCTCTCTCTCTCTCTCTCTCTCTCTCTCTCTCTCTCTCTCTCTCTCTCTCTCTCCGTTGCTGTCAGTAGAGTAAGAAAAAAATATTACTTGCCTTTCTCTTTTCTCTTTTATTTCTCTTTTCTACACAAAAGGAGACGGATCAAGAGAGAGAGAGAGAGAGAGAGAGAGAGAGAGAGAGAGAGAGAGAGAGAGAGAGAGAGAGAGAGAGAGAGAGAGAGAGCAAAAACAAGCACGCTATGTAACGCTCCCGTGAAACAAAAACCGTGACATTTGATTAGAAAAAAAAGAAAAATGGAAGAAAAGAAACAGGATCTGCGTAACTTTACAAGGAAAATGACCAGAAAAGAAAAAAAAGAGAAAAATTGTAAAAAGAAAGAAGGAAAAAGATAAATATAAGTCCGTGGGAAAGAAATCAGAGAAATAAATTGAGATATGAATAAAATGAATAAATAAATAAATAAATGAAATGAAAACTCGTGGTAAAAATGCGTCCCGGTACTGAAGAGGTTAATACAAGGAAGGAAGTCATGCAGTAATATATAGACAACCTAACACATGGAGATAGACAAGAACGATTAATATAAGAGAAGAAAGCCAGACAATAAGTATCTGAAGCTGTATAAAGTCACCAAATAGTAAGAATGAATGGGAAAACACGGCATGGTACTGGAGAAAAGGAAATAATGCAGTAATATAGAGCTAACCTGACACGTGGAGACAGACAAGAACGATTAATACAAGAGAAGGAAGCCAGACATAAAGTTTCTGAAGCTTTATAAAGTCACCAAATAGTAAGAATGAATAAGAAAACATGGCATTTTTTATTTATTTACTTATTTATTTTTTTTGCAAGAGGGAAACCAGCCAAGGACAACAAAAGATGAAAAAAAAGATGAATGAAATGCAAGTTCCCTAAAAGAATGGCGAAGAATTAGCCAAAAGACAGGGACAAATGGTACTGAAGAGGTTAAAATAATAGAAGGAAATGATGCAGTAATATAGTGGCAACCTGACACATGGAGAAAGACAAGAAGGAAGGAAGGAAGCCAGACAATAAGTATCATATAGTCACCAAATAGTAAGAATGAATAGGAAAACACGGCATGACACTAAAGGTTTAATATAATAGAAAGAAATGATGTAGTAATATAGAGGCAACCTGACCCATGGAAATAGACAAGAGAGAAGGAAGGAAGCCAGACAATAAGTATCATATAGTCACCAAATAGTAAGAATGAATAGGAAAACAGTATGTCACTAAAAGGTTTAATATAATAGAAGGAAGTGATGTAGTAATATAGAACCAACCTAACACGTGGAGACAGACAAAAACGATTAATATAAGACAAGAAAGCCAGACAACAAGTTTCTGAAGCTGTATAAAATCACCAAATAGTAAGAATGAATGGGAAAACACGGCATGGTACTGAAGAGAAGGAAATAATGCAGAAATATATAGACAACCTAACACGTGGAGACACACAAAAACGATTAATACAAGACAAGAAAGCCAGACAACAAGTTTCTGAAGCTGTATAAAATCACCAAATAGTAAGAATGAATGGGAAAACACGGCATGGTAACAGAAATATATAGACAACCTAACACGTGGAGACACACAAAAACGATTAATACAAGACAAGAAAGCCAGACAACAAGTTTCTGAAGCTGTATAAAATCACCAAATAGTAAGAATGAATGGGAAAACACGGCATAACAACAAAAGGCACATAATACAAAGGAAGAGGCAGTCATATGGAGACAGAAGAAGAATTAATTGAACTTGCATGGGAATTATTCATGCAAAATAGCCCGGAGATAATTGAACATTGCTTGAAAGAGTAAAGTTTTTTGTTTTGTTTTACCTTATCTTGGCCTAATTAATTGCACGTGCATTATTATTACTATCAGTCATTCATTTATTCATTATTATTCTGACTCGCCTCTTAAGTATCAAGGGCGTATCGATTGTGTGTCATGTGTCTTTGTTTGTTTGTTTGTGAGGGAAAATGTGTTGTCTAAGAGAGAGAGAGAGAGAGAGAGAGAGAGAAAAGGATGGTGGGAGAGTTGACATTCAGACAGACAGACAGACACACAAACAGACACATATATTAAAAGGCACATTAATAGTAGTAGTAGTAGTAGTAGTAGTAGTAGTAGAAAAACTGGCACACATTCTCTCTCTCTCTCTCTCTCTCTCTGCCCATAAAAGAACTACCAATTAAGACTGGTGATGAAAAAAAGATGGAGGGTGGCCTACCGGTGGGAGGGGGCAGGGGAGGGAGAGGCACTGAGGGCGACAGGTAATTCACAGAGTAGGCCTATCATTTCACCCTCCTCCCCCCACCTCACCACCTCACCTTCCTCATCTAGACCTATAGATGAAGCAACTTTCTGATTAATTTTCAATAGTTTTCCCTCTTTGGTCCCATGGTGGCCTTCCGTTTTCTTTCGTACATTCATTTTTTTGTTTCGTTTTATTTTATTATATTTATTATTTCTTTTTTTTATATTTGATTACCTGCGTTTTCCTCTTCCTCTTCTTGCTCTGGTTGTTGTTGTTGTTGTTGTTGTTGTTGTTGTTGTTGTTGTTGTTGTTGTTGTACTACTACTATTACTACTACTACTACTACTACTACTACTACTACTACTATTAAGAAATACTTCTACTACTACTACTACTACTACTTACTACTACAATAAAACAACAAAAAACAATACATTTTTAAATACTCTTTATTGTAACACCACGCACCCTACACACACACACACACACACACACACACACACACACACACACACACACACACACACACACACACACACACAGACACACGTACAATAAATATAAGACCTGCATTAGGTATGCATATGTAATTTCACGTCTAAACAGTATCTACACATAATATTCACAAAGCACAAAGTTGACCCAGCGAGCGTTAGCAAACGAGAGCGAGCGAAGAGCAACGCTAAATATTTCTCTCTGAACGTAAAATTCCTGAACACACAAATAGCAGCTCTTCTTATTGTCTTATGGCGCTCTGGGGGTTTACAAGTCACTCTGAGTTCGAAGGTTCAAGTCTCAGTGGGTTGAGGCTTCAAACATCAACTTGGGCTCATAAGTGGAGGTTTGAAGCCTGTGTTCGCGAGACTGATCAGGTTCGTATTGAAAAACGCTTTGTTCTCTTCAAGAGTGTTTCTACAGTTAATAGTGTAGAAATTATGTCACTCTGCCTCTAGAACCGTAAAAACACCTTAAAAACCGCTTTACTCTTTCACCACGATTGTTTTCAAGGGTCACAGAGATGATCAGCAGGGTTTTCAAGAGTGTTTCTACAGTTAATAGTGTAGAAATCATGTCATTCTGCCTCTAGAACCGTAAAAGCACCTTAAACATAGCTTTATTTTCTCACCACGACTATTTTTCAAGGCCACAGAGATGATTAGCGGGATTAGCAAGAGTGTTTCTCCAGGTACTAATGCAGAAATCATGTCACTTTGCATGTAGAACCGTAAAAACACCTTAAGAAACATGTGTAAATTGAAGTGAAGCCTTTTGAAATAGTGGAGGTGAAGCACAGAAGTGGCTCATGATGCGAGAATGAGTCTACAGAGTGGGTTTGTTTGGGTTTGTCTCTCGTTTCGTTACTTATTGTCCGCGAGATTCATGTGTCTCTAGTTCTCGTGGTCAGTTCACAGTTGGGTGTTGTGAGTGAGACCTTGTGATAGTGAAGAAATAAAGGTAAGTGTTTTTCCTGCTCTCCTTCCTCCTTCACCTTCCTCCTTCTTCCTTCCTTTTACCTCCTGTGTTTTATCTTCTCTTCGCTTTCTCCTCTTCCTCTTTCAATTTGAGACAGACGGGAAAAGAAGTGAAAGATTAGTTGTTTATTGGGAATTCCTCCTCCTCTTCCTCCTCCTCCTCCTCCTCCTCCTCTTGTTTCTTACTCTCTTCCGCTTCCTTCTCCTTCTCTTCCTCTTCTTGTGTGAGTTAAGAAGAAGATGTAAAAAGTAAGTTAAGATGATTATTATTCTTTCTTCTTCCTTCTCCTTCCTTCACCTCATGTTTCTTATCTTATTTTTCTCTATTTAGTCCTCCTCCTCTTCCTCCTCCTCTTGTGTGACTTGAGGGGAAAGTGAAGGAAGAAACGTTACGAGGATTACTATTATTATTATTCTTTCTCTTCCTCCTTCTCTTTCTTTCTCCTCTTCTCTTATCCATCTTCATCTCCTCCTCCTCTTCCTCCTCCTTTTCTGTGATAAGGTGGAAGTTTTGGTTATTATGTACTTATCCTCCTCTTCCTCCTTTTTTTTCTTCTTCCTCCTTCTCTTCCTCCTCCTCCTCCTCCTCCTCCTCCTCCTCCTCCTTTATGAGTGTAAGTTATGAGACAAAGTTTGAATTTTGTCGCTTATTTTTCCCTCCTCCTCTGATTCTTTCCTCCTCCTCCTTTTCCTCCTCCTCCTCGTCTTCTTCCTCCTCTTTCTCTTATTCTTCCTCCTCTTTGCACCTTATGGCTATTGTTCCGATGCCATTAGGTAAATTATTAGATCAAACTCCTCCTCCTCCTCCTCCTCCTCCTCCTCCTCCTCCTCCTCCTCCTCCTCCTCCTCCTCCTCCTCCTCCTCCTCCTCCTCCTCCTCCGGGTACTCCAGTAATAATTCAGTACTTCTATGTGTTACTGTACGGTATTGAAGTGTTGCTGTGATGATTGATTGATGACCACACACACACACACACACACACACACACACACACACACACACACACACACACAC
>NC_059262.1:7232500-7245000 GCF_017591435.1 Portunus trituberculatus | reverse complement strand
CTTCCCTCCCTCCCTCCTTACCTCCCTTGCTCTCTTCCTCCCTCCCTCCCTTCCTTCCTTCCTCCACTCGAATAAAAATTGGATTCTCACATATTGAGTTGATCAGTCTTGACAATTTTGGAGGAGGAGGAGGAGGAGGAGGAGGAGGAGGAGGAGGAGGAGGTACTAGGTGGTGGGTTGCAGGGATGAAGAAATAAGATAAAGTGAATAAGTGGCCAAATGTTTACTGTGTTGAAATTTTTGCGTTGGCAGTGTGTGTGTGTGTGTGTGTGTGTGTGTGTGTGTGTGTGTGAGAGAGAGAGAGAGAGAGAGAGAGAGAGAGAGAGAGAGAGAGAGAGAGAGAGAGAGAGAGAGAGAGAGAGAGAGAGAGAGAGATATTCGGCATTCAGTATGTAAAAAGTTAATAAAAAAAACGTGAATTATTTAGGAATTCCTCCTCCTCCTCCTCCTCCTCCTCCTCCTCCTCCTCCTCCTCCTCCTCCTCCTCCTCCTCCTCCTCCTCCTCCTCATTTCCATACCTGATTTCTTTATCATAATTCTTTTGTTTACTCTTCCTCCTCTTCCTTTATTCCTTCTTTCCTTCCTTCTCTTCACCTTTCCTTCCTCTTATTCTTATCTTCCATTCCTGCTTCAATTCTTCCTTCATTCTCCTATCTTTCCTCTCCTTCCTTCCTTCCTTCCTTCCTTCCTTCCTTCCTTCCTTCCTTCCTTCCTTCCCTTCTTTTTCTTTTTTCCTTCCTTCCTTCCTTCCTTCCTTCCCTCCCTCCCTCCCTTTTTTTCTTTTTCTTTCTTCTTTCCTTCCTTCCTTCCTTTCTCATTCATTTTCAAGTCTTCTTTTTCCTATTAGCAGAGAGAGAGAGAGAGAGAGAGAGAGAGAGAGAGAGTAAATAAAAAAGTAGAGGGAAAGGAAACAAGAAAAGATGCAAATCAAGTCGGTGGATGAATGACTGACGTGCTAGACTAGATAGAATATTCTCTCTCTCTCTCTCTCTCTCTCTCTCTCTCTCTCTCTCTCTCTCTATCTATATATCTATCTCATTATGCCTGGGACGCGTCTCTCTCTCTCTCTCTCTCTCTCTCTCTCTCTCTCTCTCTCTCTCTCTCTCTCTCTCTCTCTCTCTCTCTCTCTCTCTCTCTCTCTCTCTCTCTCTCTCTCTCTCTCTCTCTGTCTGTCTGTCTGTCTATCTATCTATCTATCTCATTATGTCTGGGACGCGTGTTCTCTCTCTCTCTCTCTTTCATGATGGGTGGGACGCGTGTTTTCATAACCTTTCCATTACGGCGCTGCTAATATTCGTCGGAAATTTCATCTTTTTCTGTCTTCCCAGCATGGTGCGAATATTCCCCTTCAGTATTTGTCTCCTTTGTGTGTCTGTCGTGCCCGCAACCTCTCATACGCTATTCTCTCTCTCACTACGACTGTTTTCAAGACCACAGAGATGAGCGGGCGGTTCTCAATAGGGTTTTTCCTGTTTATAATGTAGAAATCTTGTTTATTTTTCACTTGAACCGTAAAAACACTATAAAAAACCCGATTATGTTATGAAATGCTATTCTCTCTCTCAGTACGACTATTTTTCAAGGCCACAAAGATGATGAGGCGGGTTCTCAAGAGTGTTTTTCCTTTTCATAATATTTATTTGTCACTTGAAGAATAAAAATACTATAAAAAACCCTATTATGTTATGAAACGTTATTTTCTCTCACTACGACTGTTTTTTAAGGCCACAGAGATGATAAGGCGGGTTCTCAAGAGGATTTTTCCTTTTCATTATGTAGAAATCTTGTTTATTTGTCACTTGAACAGTAAAATACTCTTCAGAACTCGACCTTTATTATGAAACGCTTTTCTCTCTCATTACGAATATTCTCAAGAGTGTTTTTCCTTTCCATAATGTAAAAATCTTGTTCATCTGTCACTTGAACCGTAAAAACACCTTTAGAAACCCGGCTTATATTCTGAAAATGTAGAAATCTCGTTTATTTGTCACTTGAACCGTAAAAACACTCTTAAAACCCGACCTTTATTATGAAAATGTAGAAATCTCGTTTATCTGCCACTTGAACCGTAAAAACACTTAAAAATCCGGCTTATATTCTCAAAATGTAGAAATCTCGTTTATTTGTCACTTGAACCGTAAAAACACTCTTAAAACCCGACCTTATTATGAAAATGTAGAAATCTCGTTTATGTACCACTTGAACCCTAAAAACACTCTTGGAAACCCGACCTTAATTATGAATAGCTCTTCGTTCACTACGACTGTTTTCCAAGGCCACAGAGAAAATGAGGCTGATTTGAGTGAATACAATGACAACTTGAGAAAATAAGTTACTAATAAATTGAAATACAAAGAAAGATATGAAGGATTAGAAGAAAACCATGAAATAGGTCTAAGAAATGATGTGAAAGGAAGATTGAATAGACAAAATAAGAGCAAAAAGAAAGACAAAAGGAATGAAAGGAAAAATGAAGGAAAAAGAAGGAAAAAAGGGAATAAAACATGAAAGGGTTCTGAAAAATAATGGGAAATAATGAAAAACGGAAGACTAAATAGACGAAACCAAAATGAAAGTAAGACAAAAAAGAAAAGAAAAAAAAACGGAAAAGAAGGAAAAACGGAAGAAACAATAGGTGATCTTGAACAGTAATGTGAAAGAAAGACTGAATAAATGACAGAAAATAAAAAGAAAGAAAAAATGAAGGAAAAGAAGGAAAAAGCCAATGTTATGATACATTTTCTTTTCACAACGAGTCTGGACAAACTATTTTATTTTCCTGTTTTCATTTTCTTTTTCTCTATTCAAAGTTTAGGCATTGTTTCGTTTGTCATTTGTTTCTTTGTTTACATTGGGGCAGAGAGAGAGAGAGAGAGAGAGAGAGAGAGAGAGAGAGAGAGAGAGAGAGAGAGAGAGAGAGAGAGAGAGAGAATCACAAAAAGAAAAGAAAAACTTTTATCATATAGCGAGGGAGGAAACAACTAATAAACTGGAGGAGGAGGAAAAGGAGGAGGAGGAGGAGGAGGAGGAGGAGGAGGAGGAGGAGGAGGAGGAGGAGGAGGAGGAGGAGGAGGAGGAGGAAGAGGAAGAGAAGGAGGAGGAGGAGGAGGAAACCTGACTCTCACAATACAACGAAGGAGGGAGAGAGAGAGAGAGAGAGAGAGAGAGAAAGAAAAAAAATATTCCTACATACTCCAGTTTCCTCTTACCCAATCTTCCTCTTCTCTCCCTCTTCTCCTTTTCTCCTCCTTCCTTCCCCATTCCTTCCTTCTTCCCATTTTCCTTTTCTTCCTTGTTTTCTTGTCCTGTTTATTCATTCATTCTTGTATTTTCCTTTTCTTTATCATAATATTTTACCTTCTTTCATATCCTCCTCCTCCTTCTCCTCCTCCTCCTCCTCCTCCTCCTTCTCCACCTCCTCCATTCTGGTTAGTATTTAGTGATTTAACGCAGCTACAGAAACTTACGTCGGGGATTGAAATAGTGAAGACTGTGGCCATGAATCTTCTGCCCTCCATAGACCCTTCCTAATGTCAATAAAATGATCTAATCTCACACAAAACTCAAGGTAAAAATGCGTCTCAGTACTGAAGGGGTTAAAAGGCCACAGAAATCATTAGCAGGGTTCTTAATCTCTTCAGTAGCATGACACGTTTCCATAGTCATTCTAGTTAGTATTTGGTGATTTTACACAGCTTCAGAAAATTACTCGGGGGAGGGGTTAGATAGTGAAGACTGTGACATTAAAATTTTGACCTCCATAGACCCTTCCTAATGTCAAGAATATTGTCTAACGCACACAAAACTCAAGGTAAAATGCGTCTTAGTACTGAAGGGATTAAACATACAGTAAATGCGAACACTGGTGCTTAATACACGTAAAACACACTCTAGTGAACTTTACGTCAATATTCGTTTTCTTTGACGCTAAACAAACTCTTTCCACAAACTTGGCCACTTTTCTTTCGCTTCACAGAAAACGGAAGTTGGTTTGTTGAAAGGAGAACTGTTCTATTTTTGCTTTTGTCTTTGTTTTCTTTTTTATATTTTTATTTGTTACTCGTGTGTTGTTGTTGTTGTTGTTGTTGTTGTTCCTTTTTCCCCTCTTCTTCCTTTTCCTATCTATCATATTCTCATTCTTTAGAGAGAGAGAGAGAGAGAGAGAGAGAGAGAGAGAGAGAGAGAGAGAGAGAGAGAGAGAGAGAGAGAGAGAGAGAACCTGATACTCACCCCATATATTTATTTGTTTACTCTCCCACAAATATGGAGATAAAGAGAGAAGGAAGAAGGAACAGGAGGAAAGAAGGAAGGAAGGAAGAAAGAAAGGAAGAGAGGAACGGGAGAAAAAGATTGAACGGAGATTAGAATAGAAGGAAGGAAGAAAGGAAGGAAGGAAGGAAGGAAAGAAAGAAGGAAGGAAGGAAAGAAGGAGGAAAAGAACGAACGAAGGAAGGAAGGAAGGAAGGAAGGAAGGAGGAAAAGAAAAAAGGAGGGAAGGAAGGAAGGGAGGAACGAAGTTTGAAAAAACAGGAGGAAAGGAATGAAGGAAGTAGGAAAATAAAAAAAGGAGGAAAGGAAGGAAGGAAAGAAGAAAAAGGAAAAAAGGAAATAAAAGGAGCATATGAAAATTAAAAGAAAGATAAATAAAAGACAAAAGTAAAGAAAACACACACACACACACACACACACACACACACACACACACACACACACACACACGTGTACATAAATACATACACACAAAGAGAAACAGATGCGTATGACTATGTAGAGAGAGAGAGAGAGAGAGAGAGAGAGAGAGAGAGAGAGAGAGAGAGAGAGAGAGAGAGAGCTATTTCTCTTCTCTATACAGTGATATATTTCGACTTTATTGTTTTTCATTCTCTCTCTCTCTCTCTCTCTCTCTCTCTCTCTCTCTCTCTCTCTCTCTCTCTCTCTCTCTCTCTCCCCATCTTTCTAGGCCTGCTTCCGTAACCTGAGAGAGAGAGAGAGAGAGAGAGAGAGAGAGAGAGAGAGAGAGAGAGAGAGAGAGAGAGAGAGATATTGGAAGGAACTGGAATAAAGGACAGAATGAAGGAGAGAGAGGGAGGGAGAGGAGAAGACGGAGAAGAGGAGGAGGAGGAGGGAAGGAGAAAAACACAAGAAATATAGGACAGATGAAACTAAGGAGGAAAGGGAATTAGAGTGAAGGAGAGGAGGAAGGAGGAGGAGGAGGAGGAGGAGGAGGAGGAGGAGGAGGAGGAGGAGGAGAGAATCGAGAATAACAGAACAAAGGGAGGAAGGAAACAGGAAACAACAAAGCAATGAAAACGAGAGAGAGAGAGAGAGAGAGAGAGAGAGAGAGAGAGAGAGAGAGAGAGATAAAAACAAAAGATATAATATTGCTCAGGCAGAGAAAATTTCTCACACACACACACACACACACACACACACACACACACACACACACACACACACCTTTAATAATATTCATCCACCACCACCACCACCACCACTTTCATCATAAATCACGTTAATGACAATATGTTCGTCTTTATTTTATTCCTTTCTTCCATTTTTGAGGTTCTTACGAGTTCTGAAGTATTTACGTGTCTGATTGAGGCGCGAGACAGACACAGATGCGCTAGTCGGCTCAGTGCGTTTAGTAAAGGCATAGTGTAGCTTGTTTATCCTCTACTCGGCCCTGTGTGTGCGTTACCCGGCTCGCTGCGTCATTTCATCCTTACAACAGTCTCCTTTTCTTGGCTGAGTGTACGGTACTCGGCTCAGTTGGCTATCATACGTAAGACTGTTTCCTTTATCGTTTGTGCGGTATTCGGCCCACATGCGGTAAGAGCGCTAGATTACTTTTCTTATAGTGTGTGCGGTATTCGGCTCAGTAGGGTAAGATACATTATAAGATTGCTTGAATGGAAGTGTGTGCGGTATTCGGCCCACTGCTTCTCTTATTATAGTGTGTGCGGTATTCGGCTCAGTAGGTTAAGGTAAGTGGTAAGACTGGCTGGAGGCGTGTGCGGTATTCGGCTCACTGCGCTAAGATCACTGTTTCAAGAGTGTTTTGTCTTTAGAAGTGTGGGAAGGTGAGAAAAACAGAGAAAAGATAGACAGTATTTTTGTTTTAAGACAGATGGGAGAAAAGAAAGAAGAGAAAATAAAATAAAAGGAAAAGAAAGAAAAGGAAGGGAAAAAAGATTAAAGCAAGAAATATATATATAATGTATAAGTGAGTCATTTTTGAAGATTGGATAAAGAAAAAAATAAATGAAAAAGGAAAAAAAGCAAGGAAAATTATAAAAAGCCGCAGTAATTTCCGTAGATGTGAGAAAAAACGAAAAAAAAACGAAGGAAAAGAGGAAGAACGCAAGGAAAAGACAAAAAAAAGCAATAGTAATTTTCTAAGATGATAGAAAAAACGAAGAAAAGGAAAAAAAAGAGGAAAAGATAAAACCAACAGTAATTTCCGTAGATGTGAAAAAGAAACGAAAAAAAAACGAAGGGAAAGAAAAAGTGAGAGAGAAAAAAAAAAAAAAAAAAACATATTGGCCTTATTTCTACCAATTTTTCCCTGTTCTTACGATCTCTTCACGGGGAAACCAATAAGAAGGGAAACAAGGCTGAAAAATTGCCGAGTAAAAGAATACAAGTTTTCCTTCCGCCGGTTAAATCAAAAGGTACGATTCCCGGTAAACAGAAATACGAGTTCCAGAAAAGCTGTATAAGGAAATGTTTAATGGCAGAGAGAGAGAGAGAGAGAGAGAGAGAGAGAGAGAGAGAGAGAGAGAGAGAGAGAGAGAGAGAGAGAGAGAGAGAGAGATTCACTCATACACATTTTAATATTTTTCTACATAAAGCATTGCGTTTAAAAATAAG
The DNA here is from genome assembly GCF_017591435.1 of Portunus trituberculatus. Taxonomy (NCBI): domain Eukaryota; kingdom Metazoa; phylum Arthropoda; class Malacostraca; order Decapoda; family Portunidae; genus Portunus; species Portunus trituberculatus. The sequence continues at coordinate 7,238,130 of NC_059262.1, read as the reverse complement.
GCTTGCTGCAATGAAATGTTAGAGAGAGAGAGAGAGAGAGAGAGAGAGAGAGAGAGAGAGAGAGAGAGAGAGAGAGAGAGAGAGAGAGAGAGAGAGAGAGAGAGAGAGAGAGAGAGAGAGAGAGAGAGAGAGAGAGAGAGAGAGAGAGAGAGAGAGAGAGAGATAAAGCGAGAGAGCAATAAAGACTGGAAACACGAGACAATTCCAATTCCATAAGTCCATTCCAACATTCCAAGTGATGTGAGATTCCATGTAGGTTTGGAACTTAAGGTTAATGAGGAAGGTAACAAGGCAAGGGTGGGTGGGAGGGACTGTACAGGTAAGGTTGGGAGGGGGAAGGTGGAAATGGTAGGCTTGATTAAAGGGGCTTACCTGACAGACAAACATACAGACATACAGACACGTTTTGTACACAGGTGATAGAAAAGTCATTAGCAGGTATTTTTGTCTTCCACATCTGGTATTTGTTGTTGGTTAGTCAGCAGGTGAGAGGAATTAAGGGGAAGGAAATGGAAGTAGAGAAAAGAAGCGATAAATGAGAGTAATGAGAAGGAAAGGAGGAAAAGTAGAGAAAATTAAGGTATGGAAGGAAGGGAATAGAAACAAGAGGAGGAAAAATCAAGAAAATTAAGAATAGAAACAAGGGAAGGAAAAGGGGAAAAAGAAACCAAAGGAAGGAATAGAAACAGGAGAAAAATGGAGTAAATTAAATAAGTAAATAAAGGAAATGGAAGCAAAAAAAGGAGAATGGGAAGGATGAAATAAAAAGAAAGAATAAATGAGAAATGTATTAAAGAAATAAAAAAAATTGGGAAAGAAACAGAAGGAAAGGGAAGAATAGGAAAAATAGGAAGGAAACAAGAGAAGAATAGGAAGAAGAAAACAAGAAGAATAGGAGAATAGAAAGAAAGAAACAAGAATAGGAAGAAGAAAACAAGGATACGAAGAATAGGAAGAAGGAAACAAGAAGAATAGAAGAAGGAAACAAGAAGAATAGGAAGAAGAAAACAAAAAGAATAGGAAGAAGAATAGGAAGAAAAACATGAAGAAAAGGAACAAGGGAAGAAGAGAACAGGAAGGCAACAATCTCAGTAAAGTAAGCCAGTTTGAGCCCTTAAGCCCCCACGGGTCCACTGGAAGCCTTTTTAGCCGCTACATGTTGAAGAGACCTTACCTGTTTACTGTCCTCCATCCACCTCCCTCCACCTTCCATTCCATCCACCTCCACTCCACTTTCCACCCCATCCCTTCACTTTCCACTCCATCTCTCCACTTTCACTCCTTCTCTTCACCTCTATCCATCCACCTTCAACCCTTCCCTCCACCTCCTATTCCCTCCACCTTCCCTCCACTTTTCACTCCACCCCTTCACTTTCTCTCCTTCTCTCCACCTTTTTTCATCTATTTCTCCTCCTTCCCTCCATCCACCTTTTCTCTCTTCTCTCTTTCTTTTCTCCAATTCCTTTCCTCCTTCCTTTCACCTCCCTCCCTTTATCCGCCTTCTCTTTTTCCCGTCTTTCTTACCTCCACCTTCCCTCCTTCCATCTTTCCTCCACCTTCCCTCCTTGCACTTCCACCTTCCTTCCCTTCCTTTCTCTTAATCCACCTTGTATGACCTTGTGACCTTGTGACCTGACCTTACCCAAAACAGACCGAAAAAAATAAATAAAAAGAAGAAATGCAATGTTGAAATTCTCTCTCTCTCTCTCTCTCTCTCTCTCTCTCTCTCTCTCTCTCTCTCTCTCTCTCTCTCTCTCTCTCTCTCTCTCTCTCTCTCTCTCTCTCTCTCTCTCTCACACACACACACAGAGAGAGAGAGAGAGAGAGAGAGAGAGAGAGAGAGAGAGAGAGAGAGAGAGAGAGAGAGAGAGAGAGAGAGAGAGAGAGAGAGAGAGAGAGAGAGAGAGAGAGAGAGAGATAAAGAATAATACAAATAAAAAAGAAAACGAAAAGAAAACCAATCAAAGAGAAAACGACAAGAGAAAGAAAAATAATAGAAAAAATAATTCCCTGGCCTGTGATTGGCTGGCTGTCCCTCGACCTCTTCATAAGCGACCAATGAGGAAACAGGACTGGCGGGAACTCGTGATTGGGTAATATTTCCTTCATGCAGGGGACACACGGGGGGGGGGTATTAATGCTTCCCCTGCCTCCAACCCCCTCCATCCTGCCTCCCCCTTTCCCCAGGCTTCTCTTTTTACATTAGTCACAATTAAGGCCATGTGTGTGTGTGTGTGTGTGTGTGTGTGGGGCAATGAACGGTGAAAGGGAGACACACACTCGCACGCACGCACGCACGCACGCACGTGGAAGAAGAGAGGGAGAATGGAGGGGAGAGAGAGAGAGAGAGAGAGAGAGAGAGAGACAGGTGACAGCCAACACTATTATTTTCTTCATATTCCTTGTTTACACTCTTACCCCCTCTCTCTCTCTCTCTCTCTCTCTCTCTCTCTCTCTCTCTCTCTCTCTCTCTCTCTCTCTCCCTTTCGTGAATAATTTTAGTCTTTTTAATTTTCATTTCAGTTATACTAATATGAAAGAGTAATGGAAGTTATACGGATTTCGAAGAGTAGAAGTTATTAAACATATTTGAAAGAGTAGAAGTTATCATACGGGTTCCAAAGAGTGTTGTGGTGATAAGGTAACAAGCGGTGCGCCTCATTATACACAGAGCCTCCCCATTTGGAACCCTGCTAATTATCTCCGCCTTTTGAAAATTCGAGTGATAAGAGATTGAAATGATTGAAAAATACACCACAGCCTTTTGTATTTTTATTTCTATTTATTTATTTTTTTTTTATTTCGTGTCTGTTGTGGTGTACTGATAATGTCTCTCTCTCTCTCTCTCTCTCTCTCTCTCTCTCTCTCTCTCTCTCTCTCTCTCTCTCTCTCATTGACTTAATTTTACCACACGTCATAAAAATCTAGTTCTAAAACTCTCCTTTGCCTTCATTTTCCTATGTTGGTGGTGGTGGTGGTGGTGGTGGTGGTGGTGGTGGTGGTGGTGGTGGTGGTTGGTGGTGATGGTGGTGGTGGTTGTAATTTTTGACGTTATGGTAATACTGGCACGTTAATGATGCTTTTTATGCTTCAGTGTTCTCATAGAATTGTTTCATTATGTATGCTAAGGTGGTGGTGGTGGGTGGTGGTGGTGGTGGTGGTGGTGGTGGTGGTGGTGATGATGGTGGTGGTTCAGCTATTTTCATTCTCTTCTATCTCTCTCCACTTCCTTCCTTCCCTCTGGTGAGATATGAAACTTTCTCACACACCCAAGATTCGTATTATGAAACGCTTTGCTCTCTCTCTCTCTCTCTCTCTCTCTCTCTCTCTCTCTCTCACCACGACAATTTTTCTTTATTTTTCTTCCTTTCGTCCCTTTCGTGTTTTATTTTTTGTCTATTTTTCCTTCTTTTTTTTCCTTCCTTCCTTCCATCCATCCTTTCCTTCCATCCTTCCTTCCTTCTTTCCTTCCTTCCTTCCTTCTTTCCTTCCTTCTTTCATTCTTTCATTCTTTCTTTTTCTTCCTCTCTCCTTCCTTCCTTCCTTCCTTCCATCCATCCTTTCCTTCTTTCTTTTTCTTTCTTCCTTTCTTTCTTTCTTCCTCCCCCCCTCCCTCCTTTCCTTCCTTCCTTCCTTCCTTCCTTCCTTCCTTCCTTCCTTCCTTACCCCATTCCTTTCTACCATCCTCCATCCCTCCCTCCCTCCCTCCTTCCCAGGACGCAAAAATCCCCGTCTTAATCCTACACATATATTCTCAATCTCTTTTTTTTTTTTCCTGAGTATAAAGATAGGAGGAAAGGCGAAAGGAATAAACGGGAGGGAAAAAGAGAGAGAAGGGAAAATGGAAATGAGGATAAAGAGTGTGGGAATAGCATTTTTATTGTCATCATTCCTTCTTTGTAATGATAATACCCTGAGAGAGAGAGAGAGAGAGAGAGAGAGAGAGAGAGAGAGAGAGAGAGAGAGAGAGAGAGAGATGAGAAAACAAGGGAGATGATAGACAGATATACATTTAGACAGAGAGAGAGAGAGAGAGAGAGAGAGAGAGAGAGAGAGAGAGAGAGAGAGAGAGAGAGAGAGAGGGGAAACATGAGAAAAACGAAGGGAAATGAGGGGAGATAAAATGAGGGGAGGAGATGCAGGCGAGGCAATAAGAGCCGAGGCAGGGACGTCTTTCAGCTTGCTAATAGACAAACTTTGAAAAGAAATCACACGCTACAAGGAAAAGGAACTCCCAGCATGCCTTTACCGCGAGAGAGAGAGAGAGAGAGAGAGAGAGAGAGAGAGAGAGAGAGAGTGTTTAAATATTCTATCACTACTCTTTCGCTTTCTCTTCCCTCAAAACAGTCACCTAGTTGTAATGAAAACACACACACACACACACACACACACACACACACACACACACACACACACACACACACACACACACACACACACACACACCTCAGTTTTTGGGAATCAAGACACATTCAAAGTTAATTAATTCTCTCCACACGTTTCCTTTGAGTCCTTTTTCTCCTCTCCCCTCTCCTCCTTTACCCTCCCCTTCCCCTTTCTTCCCTTCTCTTCCCTCTCCTTCCTTTTCTTCTCTTCGCTCCTTTCTCTTCCCCTTTTCTTTCCTCCAACTTCTCTCTTTCTCTTCCCTTTCCTCTCTACCCTTCTCCTTTTCCTTCCCTCTCCTCCCCTTCCCTTCTCTTCCTTTCCGTTCCCTTCTTTTCCTTGCTTTTCCCTTCTCTCTCATTCCCTTCTTTTCTCTTCCTTCTCCTCCCTTTCCCTTCCTTTCTCTTCTCTTCCTTCTCCTCTTCCTTGCCTTTCCTTCTTTTCCTTTCTCTTCCCTCCCTTTCTCTTGTCTCCTTTTTTCTTCCTTCCTTTTCCTCCTCTTCCCTCCCCTTCTCTTCTCTTCTCTTCTCTTTCCTTCCTTCCTCCTTCCTTGTCTTCTATTTTTCGTTTCTTAGATTTTATCCTTTTTTTCTTTTCTTTTCCTTCCTTTAAATAAACAATATTGATAATTTTTTCTATTTCCAGAATGTGAAATAAAATCTGAGCATCTTCTTCTTCTTCTTCTTCTTCTTCTTCTTCTTCTTCAGTTTCTTCTTCTTCTTCTTCTTCTTCTTCTTCTTCTTCTTCTTCTGGCAGTTCTATCTTCATAATCCTGTTTGCTTTTCATTTCTCTCCTCTTCTCCTCTTCTTCCTCTTCCCTTCCTCTTCCCTTCCTCTCTTCCAAACAACATGATATTCTTCTCTATCTATTCCTCTTTCATTCTCACTTTTTCCTCCATTTTCCTCTTCCATTTCCTTATCTTTCCTCTTTTCTCTTTTTTTCTCTTCTATTTTAGTTTTCTCATTTCGTTTGTATTTTTCTTATTTCTCCTCTTCCTCTTCCTTTCTTTATTATATCGTTTTTTTTCTCTTTCTTTATTCGTTCTCCTCTTATTTCTTTTATCGGTCTATTTCTGTAATTCCTTTCTTTATCATATCTTCTTTTATTTTTCTTCGTATTCGTCCATTTCCAATTTCCATTCACTGATAGGTCTAATCAATTATTTCCCCTTTTTTCCTCTCTATCGTTATTTTTCCCATTTTCCCCTCTAATATATTCTTTTCCCCTCTACTTTTGTCATTCTTTC
>NC_059262.1:7225000-7227500 GCF_017591435.1 Portunus trituberculatus | reverse complement strand
GACGAGGAGGAGGAGGAGGAGGATACGAGAAAACAATGATACCAAGGAAATACAAGAGGAGGAAAAAGAAGGAGAAAGATTAAAAGGAAGTGAAAGAGGAAAGAAGAAAGGAATGGAAACATGAGAAAGAGAGGAGGAGGAGGAGGAGGAGGAGGAGGAACAAGCAGATAAGAAAAAGAAGAATGATTGAAGACACGGAAAAATCGAAAGAAAAAAACACAAAAGAAGAAAAGAAAAGAGAGCAAGAGAGAAAATGATGACCAGTTTGATGGAGGGAAAGGAAATAAAGTTGGAAAGAGAGAGAGAGAGAGAGAGAGAGAGAGAGAGAGAGAGAGAGAGAGAGAGAGAGAGAGAGAGAGAGAGAGAGAGAGAGAGAGAGAGAGAGAGAGAGAGAGAGAGAGAGAGAGAGAGAGAGAGAGAGAGAGAGAGAGAGAGAGAGAGAGAGAGAGACGTACCCCTTGCATAAATGGATAGCGTGTGAAATGGCTGGGGATGTTCTGAGGAAGAGGAAAGGAGAAGGAATGGGAGGGGAAGAGAGAGAGAGAGAGAGAGAGAGAGAGAGAGAGAGAGAGAGAGAGAGAGAGAGGATTAGAATAAGGGGAAGAAGGGGGGCGGGTGAGCACGTAGAAGAGGGTGAGGATAAAGGGGATTAGGAAGAGGGGAAGGGAGAAATGGAGAGATGGAGATGGAAGAAGGGAAGGATAAGATGAGAGACGGGAGAGGAAAATGGAGGAACAGGAGAGAAAGGAAAATGAAATGAAAGAGAGAGAGAGAGAGAGAGAGAGAGAGAGAGAGAGAGAGAGAGAGAGAGAGAGAGAGAGAGAGAGAGAAACAAGGGGACGAGAAATGAAGGGGAAATAAGGGAAAAGACTGAAGTTATTGTGTGGAAGCGAGGGTGGTGGTGGTGGTGGTGGTGGTGATGATGGTACTAGTAGTGGTGGTGGTGGTGGTGGTGGTTGGCGGCAAGGGAGACGTTGAGATGGCAGCTTTGAAGGTTATCGAGGTTCTATATACATGCATAGCGTTTCCAGGCATGGCTTAGCTTTACACCTTCCCTCAGCCGACACACACTCTCACATTTTTCACTTCTTAATTCTAGTCTTTAACCTAACCTAACCCAACCTAATGTTGCTCAAGCTAACCTAACGTAACCTAACCCAACCCAACATAACCCAATCCAACCTACCGTCATCTCACCCAACCCAACCCAACCTAACCTAATCTAACTTAACCTAGCCTTACCTAATTTTGATTTAACCTAACCTAACATAACCCAATCCAACCCAACCTAACTTAACCTAACCAAATTTAACCTAACCTAATTTAACATAGCCTTACCTAATTTGACTTAACCTAACCTAACCCAACCCAACCTAACCTAACCTAACCTAACTTAACCTAGCCATACCTAATTCGACTTCACCTAACCTAATCTAATCTAACTTAACAAACGGTGGTGAAATTCCTAACAATATTATTTTTTTCCGATCGCTAACTTTTTTTCCTTCTTGCTTCTAAAAGACTTCATTGTTTCGTGTCGCTGTGGAAGAATTAAGCAGCGTATTGTCTTGTGTTCTGAATATTGATTCTCAATATTTACTCTATCTACTTAAACTGATGAAAAATTAACTTTATTCTTTTATTTCCATCGGTAACTTTCTCGCACTTGCTTCTAAATAATTAAGCAGCGTATTGTCTTGTGTTTTCAATTATGCATCTGAATATTTATCTTATATACTCTTAATTGGCTCGATTTTTAAAGACCAACTGAGCTTTAAAAGTCTGATGAATAATTATTAGCGTGTGTGTGTGTGTGTGTGTGTGTGTGTGTGTGTGTGTGTGTGTGTGTGTGTGTGTGTAGCCCCATAGAAAGATTAGCTTCGCCTCTTTCACTCCCTGCTTATCAAATTGTTTATTCTGAGTTGACACCTTCTCCCTCCTTTCATGTTAAACTGTTTACTGCCAACACTCACTTCACAGCCTTCAAGAGGGCGTGGTTCCAGACGCTATAGGCTTTCCTAACCCCTTCAGTACTGGGACACATTTTTACCTTGATAATATAAACACACTGACAAGAAATAACTATATTTTTAACAGCTGGGCTTGTTTTAATTCATTCAGTACTGGAACACATTTTTACCTTGAGATTTGTGCACGATTTGACCATTTTATTGACATTATGATCGGTCTATGGAGGTCAGAAGATTGATGGTCAGTCTTCACTATTTCTGTAGCTGTGTAAAATCACCAAATAGTAACCAGAATGAATATGGAAACACGTCATAGTACTGAAGGAGTTAATGATATTTCCAAAGACTGTATATGATTACTCTCTTTTTTATTTCTATTTGTCGTGTTTTTTTTTTCATATATCAATACGGAAAACTTGTTGAACTCTCACTTGAGTCTTGAAAGCTCTCTTGAAGACTTCCTCCCTCCCACACTAACTTCTTTAATTCCTTCAGTACTGGGACGCATTTTTACCTTGAGTTTTGGGTGT
>NC_059262.1:7185000-7220000 GCF_017591435.1 Portunus trituberculatus | reverse complement strand
TTTATTAAAAAGAAAAACTGTCTTAAAAACCCGTCTAGCTGTCTTTGTGGCCTTGGAAAATTGTCGTTCTAGTTGAAGATAGCCGTGTTTTTAAGTATTTATCATGATTCTGTTGAAAGAGTGACAACATTTCTAGTTTATTAAAAAGAAAAAGCTGTTTTAAAATCCGTCTAGCTGTCTCTGGGGCGCTGGGAAATAGTCGTAGTGAGAGGGGAAGGCGTTTCTGAATAAGGGCGTGCCATCCATGTATCGGCCTTATCTTATCTCCCTCCAAAGCTCCCTATTGACTGCACACTAACAGGCTGATCACTGAGGCTGTACCTTTCATCCAACGCTCTATTTGAAAAGCGGCTTGTTCACAGTGCTCTTTCATGTTCACTGATAAAAAAAAAAAAAACTTTATTTAGACTAGTGTGTGTGTGTGTGTGTGTGTGTGTGTGTGTGTGTGTGTGTGTGTGTGTGTGTGTGTGTGTGTGTGTGTGTGTGTGTGTGTGTGTTCACCTGTCGTGTGGCATCTCGTTACCTGTCTATATCACCTGTTAACAAGCCGAAGTTTCTGTATCTCTCTCTCTCTCTCTCTCTCTCTCTCTCTCTGGAAATCCATTACAACTTCTATTTATTTATTTATTTATTTTATTTCTTTATTTATTTGAGTTTGTTCGTAAGAAATTTTTTTTTTTTTTTCGTTTTTTGTTTATTTCTTGTTCGCTAAACTTCAAGTAGGCCTAATCCGTTACTACTGTTTGTTTGTTTGTTTGTTTGTTTGTTTGTTTGTTTGTGTTTATTTGTTAGAGAATCCACGTGATTGTAAGGTTCTTTAAAATGTAAATGGTGGTGGTGGCTGTAGTGGTGATGGTGGTGGTGGTGGTGGTGGTGGTGGTGGTAGTGGTGGTGATGGAGATGGTGGTGGTAGTAGTGGTGGTGGTGGTGGTGGTGGTGGTAGTAGTGATGGTAGTAGTGGTGGTGGTGGTGGTGGTAGTAGTAGTGGTGATGGTGGTGATAATGGAGTTGATGGAGGAGGAGGTAGTGGTGGTGATGATGGTGATGGAGGTGGAGGTAGTGGTGGTGGTCATGGAGATGATAGTGGTAGTAGTGGTGGTGGTAGTGCTGGTGGTGATGGGGGTGATGGAAGTGATGGTGGTGGAAGTGGTGGTGGTGATGGTGGTGGTGGTGGGGTTGGTAGTGACTTGTGTACCATCTCTGTCATACAACTGGGTAAAACATTCCTTCTCCACCACCATAACCACCACCACCACCACCACCACGACAGAGACAAAGGATAGACAAGAAGTTACGTAAAAGAGGATATTGGCGAAGCTGTGGAGGTAGGGAGAGGGGAGAGAAGAGGAGGGGAGAGAAGGGGAGAGGAGAGGAGAGGAGAGGAGAGGAGAGGAGAGGAGAGGAGAGGAAAGGGAAGGGGAGAGGGGGGAGACGGGAGGGAACATTGGTATAAGTAGATAGGAGAGAGAGAGAGAGAGAGAGAGAGAGAGAGAGAGAGAGAGAGAGAGAGGGGAGGGGAGAGGGGAAAGAGGTGAAGTGTTTCCATTGTAACATCCTTGTGGCATTTCTTTTATTTGTGTTTGTCTGTCTGTCTGTCTGTCTGTCCGTCTGTCTGTCTGTCTGTCTGTCTCTGTCTGTCTGTCACTGTTTGCTGAGTCCTCTACACACATTCTCTCTCTCTCTCTCTCTCTCTCTCTCTCTCTCTCTCTCTCTCTCTCTCTCTCTCTCTCTCTCTCTCTCTCTCTCTCTCTCTCTCTCTCTCTCTCTGTGTGTGTGTGTGTGTGTGTGTGTGTGTGTGTGTGTGTGTGTGTGTGTGTGTGAAGTTTCCTCGTCGAATCTCAATAAACCTTTAATCAGGTAATCAAAAAGAAGGAGGAGGAGGAGGAGGAGGAGGAGGAGGAGGAGGAGGAGGAGGAGGAGGAGGAGGAGGAGGAGGAGGAGGAAGAAGAAGAAGAGAAGAACAAGAGAAGATGATAAATGATGAAAGGACAGAGCAGAAATGGAAGTCAGGAATAGAAAGAAGAAGAAGGATATAGACGAAGGAGGAGGAGGAGGAGGAGGAGGAGGAGGAGGAGGAGGAAAAAGGAGGTCAAGAAACATATTTCTCACAGTGTATGCAACAGACACCGGATGAGAGAGAGAGAGAGAGAGAGAGAGAGAGAGAGAGAGAGAGAGAGAGAGAGAGAGAGAGAGAGAGAGAGAGAGAGAGAGAGAGAGAGAGAGAGAGAGAGAGAGAGAGAGAATAGCATCAAAGAGAACATTCCTCCGTTTCTTTTTTCTCTCTCTCTCTCTCTCTCTCTTTCATATTCTTAGGATGTATTAAATGAAGAGACCTGGCAGAGAGAGAGAGAGAGAGAGAGAGAGAGAGAGAGAGAGAGAGAGAGAGAGAGAGAGAGAGAGAGAGAGAGAGAGAGAGAGAGAGAGAGAGAGAGAGAGAGAGAGAGAGAGATTTGTTTTCATCTGAGCCTAAATAGAAACACTTGCTTATGAAAATTAATAGCAGTAGTAGTAGTAGTAGTAGTAGTAGTAGTAGTGGTGGTAGCAGTAGAAGTAGTAGTAATAGTAATAGTGGTAGAAGTAGTAATAGTAGCAGCAGTAATAGTAGCAGTAGTAATAGCAGCAGTAACTAGTAGTAGTAGTAGTAGTAGTAGTAGTAGTAGTAGTAGTAACAGCAGTAGCAGCAGTATTAGTAGTAAATCACACACAAACACACGGGGACCTTTTGAATTTAAGGCAAAAAATGTGATAACCCGAGGCAATATATTAGCAGCGGTGCCCTACCTGGTCTGTGGCTGGCCTGGGTCCCTTCAGCCGCCCTAGATTGATATTACAACGCGTGGAGTTTGGTTCAGTTGAGCAATCTGTCCTCTTATTAATTATCGGACCTGGACCAAGCCCCCACCACCATCACCACACCCTCACCCCTACCCCAGCACACCCAGCACACCCTAGCACAACACACCTCACCTGCAGCCCACTTCAGGACACCCTAGCACACCCCAGGACACCCCAGGATACCCCAGAACATCCCCAACACCATCAGCACACTCTCACTCCTATTCCAGCACACCTCCAGCTCACTCCAGGACACCCCAGCTCACTCCAGGATACCTCAGCACACCCCAGCACATCCCAAAACACCCCCATCACATCCCCAGGTCACCCCTACTCAGTCTATCAATAAATCGTGATAGCTAATATAGACCAAGAAATGCGGGATATTTTAAGATAGTCAGATAGTTAAGAAATTGTTAGAAAATATGCCAAAATAGAGAAAAAACACGGATAGTCACGAAACAGAGAGATATTGTAGTGAATGGTGAAATAATTGGCAGATTGTTGTGAGATATTTGTAGAAAGTGTAGGAATGTGGAGATTTTAGGGACACACACACACACACACACACACACACACACACACACACACACACACACACACACACACACACACACACACACACTAAAATTACTCAAAAGTTTTTAATTATATATATATGTAATTACGTGTCATTTTGTGCAATCATAGTATTAGTGATCGAAAAGTATTAAATTTAAGAACACACACACACACACACACACACACACACACACACACACACACACACACACACACACACACACACACACACACACACTCACTCACTCACTCACTCACTCACTCACTCACTCACTCACTCACTCACTCACTCACTCACACACACACACACACACACACACACACACACACACACACACACACACACTCACACTCACTCACTCACTCACTCACTCACTCACTCACTCACTCACTCACTCACTCACTCACTCACACACACACACACACACACACACACACACACACACACACACACACACACACACACACGAAAGAATTGGCCTTAGCACGAACCAAACTAGGAAACAAAAGAGAAAAAAACAAACAAAAGACGATCAAAGAAAATGGAGAATCCAGCACAAACTCCTTTAAAGTTAAGAGATTCGAACCCTTCTTGTGTTTCTAAGGGAAGGGAAGGGCTGGCGAGGGGAAAGGGGGGATGAGGGGGCGAGGGGATCGGGGTGAAAGGGAATGGAAGGGGGAGACTTGAAGTGGGGGTAGTGAAAGGCTTTAGGGACGCCTAGCTTTCAATTGTGTGTGCTTGCCTGTGTGTGTGTGTGTGTGTGTGTGTGTGTGTGTGTGTGTGTGTGTGTGTGTGTGTGTGTGTGTGTGTTATCATTATTTCTTTATCATTATTTCCTCCTCCTCGTCTCCTCCTCCTCCTCCTCCTCCTCCTCCTCCTCCTCCTCCTCTTCTCCCTTTCCCTTCACCACATCTACTATGACAACAAGCCCCCAGCCTCTCCTCCTCCTCCTCCTCCTCCTCCTCCTCCTTCTCCTGCCCTGCCTTGTCAATCATGTAGCCTGATATCACAGGGTCATCTCCATCCTACTTTTTGTCTTTCTGTGCTCTCGCTTCCTGGCCAGACATCCCATTACAACTTTTGCCCACGCTAATTAAGGCCACAAGATGCATGGCTCGGGCAGAGAGAGAGAGAGAGAGAGAGAGAGAGAGAGAGAGAGAGGGAGAGGGAGAGGGAGAGAGGAAATGGAGAGTTATTAATTAGAAGATTTGTAAAGGCATTATTCTCGTTGTGAGGGAAAGTAGATAGGGAAGGAGAGAGAGAGAGAGAGAGAGAGAGAGAGAGAGAGAGAGAGAGAGAGAGAGAGAGAGAGAGAGAGAGAGCTAAATATTGCACAGTAAAGGATTTGAGAGTGGCTGATATTGCACGTCTCTCTCTCTCTCTCTCTCTCTCTCTCTCTCTCTCGCTAGTATAGAGATATTCCAATGGATCAAAATTCCTCCTTTCTTTAACTGTGTCGAGAGAGAGAGAGAGAGAGAGAGAGAGAGAGAGAGAGAGAGAGAGAGAGAGAGAGAGAGAGAGAGAGTTAGCTTTTAATGTGTTGTGAAAATTTGTTTTATTTTTAGCTTATAAACTTCATGATGTATTTCTTTTTCTTCCTGCTTTCGTCTGTCTGTCTGTCTGTCTGTCTGTCTATCTGTCTGTCTGTCTGTCTGTCTGTCTGTCTGTCCTGTCTGTCATTTGAAGTGGTATATCCTTCATTATTTCCTTTATTTCTTTCATATTTCTCTTCTTTTTCCTCTTTCTCCTTCTCTTCTTTTCTTCTCTTCTTCCTCCCTTCATCTTCCTCTCTCTCCTTCCTTCCTTCTCTTCCTTCCTTCCTTCCTTCTGTCCTTCCTTCATGTCTTTCCTTCCTCTCTCTCTCTCTCTCTCTCTCTCTCTCTCTCTCTCTCTCTCTCTCTCTCTCTCTCTCTCTCTCTCTCTCTCTCTCATTTTCTGTTGCCATTACTCAGAATCGTAAATGGAGTTGTGATAATTTTCTTTGTTCATTAGTTAGTAATTTTTCCTTCTCTCTTTCTCGTTGCCTTCACAAAAATACGCCAAAAATGTAATTATCTCTCTCTCTCTCTCTCTCTCTCTCTCTCTCTCTCTCTCTCTCTCTCTTTTTTTTTGTTTCTTGTGTCGTTAATTAGATGACAAGAGGGAAAATGTGATAGAAGTCTGTGTGTGTGTGTGTGTGTGTGTGTGTGTGTGTGTGTGTGTGTGTGTGTGTGTGTGTGTGTCTATCTGTCTGCCTGTATGTATGTCGTTCTCTCTCTCTGTCTGTCTGTCTGTCTGTCTGTCTGTCTCTTTCTCTCATTATTATTATTATTATTATTATTATTATTATTATTATTATTATTATTATTGGGACGAATGACAAATAAAGATAATAAGAATAAGAAAGAGACGAAGAAAATGATAAAAAACGGAGGAATAATGATAAAAAAAGAAGAAACCGAAGGAGGAGGAGGAGGAGGAGGAGGAGGAGGAGGAGGAGGAGGAGGAGGAGGAGGAGGAGGAGGAGAAGGGGGGAAGTCACCTTATTGATTCGTTACACTCAGGTGACACACTATTAGCCTTTCTCATTAGCGGGGTGCGTCAGGTGGGGCGGGGCGGGACAGGTGGGCTGCAGAAGGTGGGGGAAGCAGGAGGAGGTGGGGGAGTGAACAGGACAGGGGAGGTGGGGAGGGAGTGATTGGGGGTTGGAGGGATGAGAGGGGGTTGGAGCAGGTGAATGGGAGGCAAAAGGGACGGGGAGGGACAGGTGGGTTGGGATGGGGATAGGGGATGGGGGTTTTATAGAAGGAGGTGAGGGGTGGGGGGGTAGGGTGAATGGGACAGGTGGGCGTTAGGTACCTGGAAATGGCAAATGCTTGTGGTAGTCTGATTTATTTATTTATTTATTTATTTATTATTTTCTTTTTTCATTGTATTTTTTTTATTTTTATTCATTTCTTTATTTTTCATCTCTCGTATTTTATTATTACTATTTTTTTTCATTTTTGTTTTTGTTGATTTGTTTTTCATTTATTTTTCTTTTTTTTCTTTTTATTTGTTTTATGTTTGTTTTATTTAGTTTTTTCTATCATATTTTTTTTTCTTTTCTCTTTTCTTCTTCTTTCAGTGATTTTGTGTGTTGCTTCTCTCTCTCTCTCTCTCTCTCTCTCTCTCTCTCTCTCTCTCTCTCTCTCTCTCTCTCTCTCTCTCTCTCTCTCTCTCTCTCTCTCTCTCTCTCTCTCTCTCTCTCTCTCTCTCAATTCACCTCATCTTTCTCCTTTTCCCTCTCTGTAATTCCTTTCATTATTCTTGTTTCCCTTCCTCCCTCAAGTCTTTCTTCATTAATTTTTGTCTTTCTCCTTCGTAACCACACATTTCTCTCTCTCTTCTCCTCCTCCTCCTCCTCCTCCTCCTCCTCCTCTTCTTCTTCTCCTCCTCCTCCTCTTCCTCCTCCTCCTCCTCCTCCTCCTCCTCCTCCTCCTCCTCCTCCTCCTCCTCCTCCTCCTCTTCCTCCTCCTCCTCCTCCTCCTCCTCCTCCTCCTCCTCCTCCTCCTCCTCCTCCTCCTCCTCCTCCTCCTCCTCCTCCTCCTCCTCCTCCTCATATGTATTCAAATCTTGTGTTATTTTCTTCTCTCCAGTTTATCTCTCCTCTTTAGTGTTATTTTCTCTCTCTCTCTCTCTCTCTCTCTCTCTCTCTCTCTCTCTCTCTCTCTCTCTCTCTCTCTCTCTCTCTCTCTCTCTCTCTCTCTCTCTCTCTCTCTCTCTCTCTCTCTCTCTCATATCAGAAATGTTTTAATTAATATTTGTGTTCCATTTTTTTTGTTTGTTTCTATTAATCCTTCTTTTATTTAGTACTTTTTAATTCCTCCATTTTTATTTACATTTCTTTATTTTTTGTTCTGTTTTTTTTTTTTTATTTGTGTGTGAAAGAATGGCTGTCGTTTTCTCGTGTTTTGTTGTATTTTTATCTTTTATTTCTTTTTCCGCATTTCCCCTTAAAAGTTTACTCTCTCTCTCTCTCTCTCTCTCTCTCTCTCTCTCTCTCTCTCTCTCTCTCTCTCTCTCTCTCTCTCTCTCTCTCTCTCTCTCTCTCTCTCTCTCTGTGTGTGTGTGTGTGTGTGTGTGTGTGTGTGTGTGTGTGTGTGTGAATTACGTTATAAATAATTAGCCAAATAAACTTAAAACTAAAAAATGAGAGAGAGAGAGAGAGAGAGAGAGAGAGAGAGAGAGAGAGAGAGAGAGAGAGAGAATGATCATAACTTGAAAGGAAGAATGATCATAACTTGGAAATGGAGAAGATGAGGAGGAGGAGGAGGAGGAGGAGGAGGAGGAGGAGGAGGAAGAAGAAGCGAGTGATGACATAATAGACGACTTAATTAAAGATATGAATTGACTCTCCTCCTCCTCCTCCTCCTCCTCCTCCTCCTCCTTTTCCACGTTTCGAGTTATTTTGATCCTCCACCTCCTCCTCCTCCTCCTCCTCCAGTGCATGTTAATTTGATAGAGAAATAGTATCTCTCTCTCTCTCTCTCTCTCTCTCTCTCTCTCTCTCTCTCTCTCTCTCTCTCTCTCTCTCTCTCTCTCTCTCTCTCTCTCTCTCTCTCTCTCTCTCTCTCTCTCTCTCTCTCTCATTAACAACATCGCTACCTGTAACATAGCTTCTCATCTTTCACCTTCCCAATCAGCCTCGCCCACAGGTACAGAGATAGACAGGTAAACTCGCAAACTAGTCTAGATAAGCTTGTTTGTACCAGTTTAGGAGGAGGAGGAGGAGGAGGAGGAGGAGAAGGAGAAAGAAGAAGAAGGAAAATAAGAATAAGAATAAGAATAAGAGAAATTGGAGGTGGAGGAGGAGGAGGTGGTAGGAGAAGGATGTGATGGTGGTAGTATTAGTGGTAATAAAGGTGGTGGTGGTGGTAGTGGTGGTGGTGCTAGTGGTGGTGGGTGGTGGTGATGGTGGTGGTGGTGGTGGTGGTGGTGGTGGTTAATTGTATTTGCTTAAATTTCTTTTACCTTTTTTCTTTTTCTTTCATTCCTTTTTATTTATCTTTTTATCTCTTTTTTCTTTTCTCTCTTCTTCCATTCATCCTCTTCCTTTCTTCCTCTTCCGTGTTCTCTTCCCTCCTTTGCTACACATTTTTCGTCTATTTCACTATGTCATCTCTTCTTTAATTCTGCTTCTTTTCAATTATTGTTCATTATTCCTCTTCTTTATTTCATCTTATTCTCTTCTTCCTCTTTTCTTTTTTCGCTTTCCTTCTCATATTTTTTCTCTTTCCTTGTCCATTTCCCTTGTTCTCTTTTCATGTTCGTCTTTATTATCGCTTTTTTTTCTTCTTTCCTTCTCTCTCGTCATTTATTTCCTCCTTTATCTGTCTCTCATCTTTATTCGTGTTTCTCTTTCTCTATTTATTTTTCTTGCTCCATTTTTGTTCTTCATGTCTTTCTCTTTCATTCTTATTGTGTATTTTTCTTCTTTTCTTTCCTTCCTTTCTTTCTTTATCTCTTTTTATATTTCTTTTATTTACTACAACTTTTCTTCTTCTTTTTCCTGTTTTTTTGTCTCCTGTCCTTCCATCTTTTCCTTTCCTAATCCTTCATCATATTTTTCTCATTTCTCCTCATTTTCTGTCTTGCCACTTTTGTTTTTTCCTTTTCCTTTGTTTCCATCATCCATCACTTTTCGTTTCCTCATTTTTCCCCCTCTATTTCCTTCTTCTCCTCCTCCTCCTCCTCCTCCTCCTCTACGGTTATAAACGTTTCTGGGAATTGTGACAAACGTTTCCGGGATTGTGAAAAACGTTCCTAGAATTGTGACAAAACGAGGGAGGATGAAGTAGGATTTTGGCAGGGGCGTTTATCGTGTGTGTGTGTGTGTGTGTGTGTGTGTGTGTGTGTGTGTGTGTGTGTGTGTGTGGTGGTGATGTCAGGACACCACGACGCCAATACAAGTCCGTGATTGGTGACTCTTGCTATCACCATCACGCTTCGCTGCAAATGTTACCACTGGAGATTGCAAGATTGAGGTGATGAAGTGGTGTGGTGTGGTGTGGTGTGGTATGGTATGATTTGGTTTAGTGTGGTGTGGTGTGGTGTGGTGTGGTGTGGTGTGGTGTGGTGTGGTGTGGTGTGGTGTGGTGTGGTGTGGTGTGGTGTGGTGTGGTGTGGTGTGGTGTGGTGTGGTGTGGTGTGGTGTGGTGTGGTGTGGTGTGGTGTGGTGTGGTGTGGTGTGGTGTGTGTGTATAATTCCTTCTCGATTATTCTGTATCACTGTTCCTTCACGACTACTGTTTTTGAAGTCTACGGAAATGAGCAACTGGATTAAGAAGAGTGTTTCTCCTATTAATAATGTAGAAAGGCCTTACACGTTATGCTAGAATGGTAAAAAAAAAAATCATAAAAAACCTGAATAATGTATCTGAAACGCTTTGCTCTCCAACCCACGACTTTTTTTATAATGATGATTGTCAAGAGTGTTTCTCCTGTTACTAGTGTGGCAATCTCGTTCATTCCTCACTGAAGTAAGAAAAAAAACACCCTTTAGAACCAGTGTAATGTATCTGAAACGCTTTGCTCTCTCACCTTGGCTATTCTGACACAGACTACCGAGATGACTAGCCAGATTATCAAGTGTGTTTTCCTGTTAATAATGTAGAAATGTACAGATGACGCAAGAATCATAAATACACTCGTAAAAACATGTGTAATATATTTGAAAGGGTTTGCTCCCTCACGTTGGCTATTGTGAGATAGACTACAGAGATGATTAGCCAGATTATCAAGAGTGTTTCCTTGTTAATAATGTAGAAATTTTGTTCACGTGTCGCTAGAATGGTAAAAACCCTCAAGAACCTTGTAATATATTTGAAAGGCTTTGCTCTCCTACCCACGATTATTCTTACAAAAGCTATGGAGATGATTGGCAAGAGTGTTTCTCCTGTTACTAGTGTGGCAATCTCGTTCACTTATCATTGAAATCATAAAAAAAACACCCTTAAGAACTTATGTAACGTATCTGAAAAGCTTTATTTTTTGCTGTCCTACTCACAACTCTTCTTAGAAACGCTGTAGAGATGATTGGCAAAAGTGTTTCTCCTGTTAGTAGTGTGGCAATCTCGTTTTTTGTCACTGAAATCATAAAAACACACTTTAGAACCTGTGTAATGTATCTAAAACGCTTTATTCTCTCACCTTGGCTATTCTGACAGACTACAGAGATGATTAGCCAGATTATCAAGAGTGTTTCCCTGTTAATAATGTAGAAATCTTGTTCACGTGTCGCTAGAATGGTAAAACAACCTCAACAACCTGCGTAACGTATCTGAAAGGCTGTGCTCTCCAATCCACGACACACACAGACTACAGAGATGATAAGCCAGAGTATGTCTCCTGTTAATAATGGAGATATCTCGTTCATTTGTCGCTGGCATGGTAAAAACACCCTTAATTAAAAACTTGTATGACTCAAGCATTTCCTCTCACATTACTCAACATTCGCTCATTACTCTTCTTCTCTCCTCTTCTCCCTTTATTTCTGTTTCACTTTCCTTTATTCCCTTCTTGTTAACTCTCATTTCCTTTCCTTCACTTCTCTTTCCTTCCATCTTATTCAATTTCCTTTCTCTCTCTCTTCCCTTTCATCTCTCACCATTCTCTCATTTCCTTCTCATTTCCCTGATCGCTGAATTGTCCCTTATCGCCGCATCGCTTCTGGTCACCATCGCTAGAAGAAGAAGAAGAAGAGAAGAGAGAGAGAGAGAGAGAGAGAGAGAGAGAGAGAGAGAGAGAGAGAGAGAGAGAGAAAGAGAAAGAGAAAGAGAGAGACAGACAGACAGAGAGAGAGAGAGAGGCAACCCAAACTGTCACTTTCTCTCGAGCCGTCCAAGTGGTGACAGTATCTAGAAGTTTTTGGTGATAGCGCCTCCCTCTCTCACAATTAAAGCTTCAGGTACAGACAGGTGAAGGACGCATCTGCCCCCCCTCTCCCACTCCCACTCATGTACGCCCGCCTGTTCACACCTATACTTGCTGGCTGACACACACACACACACACACACACACACACACACACACACACACACACACACACACACACACACACACACACACACACACACACACACACACACCACTAATGCATTAATACACGCCAACGCACCATGCATCACCACGCCAACGCACCACGCACCACCGCACCAACGCACCACGCACCACATCACCAGTTAATCCTCTTCCTTCCCCTCATCCCCAACAGCCACATTTGCCAGGCGCCTTCTGGACTCAACGTTCCCCACAAGGTCCTCACGACTCTCATCCATTCCCCGGCACACTCTGAAACTCCCTGCCTGTGTCTGTATTTTCAACTTCCTGTAACTTGACTTCATTCACAAGGGGGGTTTTCAAGGCATTTGTCCTTGTCCTTTGGCTAATTATCGGATCTGTAGGGAGACTGGCGACTAAGTGGGTTGTTTTTTTCTTTGTCTTATTGCTGCCCTTGACCAGCTCTCACCTCTTACTTAAAAAAAATTGAGGAATATTTGTAGACGTTTCCAGACAACATAAGCTCGTATTCTCAAACACTTTTGCGCTTCACCTTCACTGTTTCAAAAGGCTTTGTTTAAATTTACACAAGTTTTTAAAGTGTTTTTGTTGTTATAGAGGCAGAATGATAAGATTTCTGCATTGTTAACTGGAGCACACTCTTGAAAACCCCGCTAATCATCTCTGTGGCCTTGGAAAATAGTCATGGCGAGAGAGCAGAGCGATTTTTAAGGTGTTTCTACAGTTCTAGAGGCAGAGTGACAAGATTTCTACATTAATAGCTTGAGAAACACTCTTGAAAACCCCGCTAATCATCTCTGTGTCCTTGTTGTAAATAGTTGTAATGAGAGAGCAAAGTTTTTCCGAGTTTCTTCGTATTGATAAATGTTAATCTCTCTCTCTCTCTCTCTCTCTCTCTCTCTCTCTCTCTCTCTCTCTCTCTCTCTCTCTCTCTCTCTCTCTCTCTCTCTCTCTCTCTCTCTCTCTCTCTCTCTCTCTCTCTCTCTCTCTCTCTCTC
Organism: Portunus trituberculatus; assembly: GCF_017591435.1. Taxonomy (NCBI): domain Eukaryota; kingdom Metazoa; phylum Arthropoda; class Malacostraca; order Decapoda; family Portunidae; genus Portunus; species Portunus trituberculatus. The sequence goes on along the minus strand of NC_059262.1, from coordinate 7,207,566 downwards.
TCTCTCTCTCTCTCTCTCTCTCTCTTCTTAACTTGAATGACTTATTAATTAATTAATTATTTTCAGATCACTGGAGAGAGAGAGAGAGAGAGAGAGAAGAAGAGAGAGAGAGAGAAGAAGAAGAAGAAGAAGAAGAAGAGAGAGAAGAGAGAGAGAGAGAGAGAGAGAGAGAGAGAGACGTACATAATTTCGTAAAGACCTTTTCCCTAACTTAGAATGAAATCAAAACTATTGAGACAACTTTTCTTGATCTTCTCTCTCTCTTTCTCTGAGTTTGAGGGAAAAAAGATTTAAGGAAAATTGGAAGGAAAAAATGAAAGGAAAAAAGATGGAAGGAAAAAATAGAAGGAAAAAAATTACGGAAAAAATTGGAAAGTAAAAACTGGAAGGAAAATATGAAAGGTAAAAGTTGGAAGGATAAAAATGGAAGGAAAAAATGGAAGGGAAAATATAGAAGGAAAAAAATGGAAAGTGAAAAATGGAAGGAAAAAATGAAAGGAAAAAATAATGAAAAAAAATTATGAAAAGAAGGAAAAAATGGAAGGAAAAAATTGAAAGGAAAAAAAATGGAAAGAAAAAAGTGAGCCGATAACTTTTGATGCGTTTAAATAAAATCTTTGACTAGTTCATGTTTTCCCTCGCTTTTAAGGAAGTTTATTTCTTCTTATCATTTTCTCCTCTTTCCTTGTTCCTCTTTCTCTTTCCACATCCTGATTTGTTCATCTCTTCCTCGTTCCTCTTCTTTCCTTCCTTCTTTCCTTCCTTCTTTCCTTCCTTCTTTCCTTCCTTCTCTTCCTACACTTTTTCCTTTCAATAATCAGTCTTTTTTTATCTCTCTTTTGTCACCATGAATGCTCCTCCTCCTCCTCCTCTTCCTCCTTTTGTATTCCTCCTCCTCCTCCTCCTCCTCCTCCTCCTCCTCCTCCTCCTCCTCCTCCTCCTCCTCCTCTTCCTCCTAAACTCTTCCTACTCCTACTCCTCCTCCTCTTTCCCTTGTATTCCTTTGTTTTCCTCCTCCTCCTCCTCCTCCTCCTCCTCCTCCTTCTCATTAACTCCCTTCGGTGCTTCAGGAATGAGAAACGTTTAGCTCTGCCCCCTCCGTGTCTCCCTTCACGGGCCTCTGACACGGGCGGCGGGGCGTGGGCGTGAGCAAGCGGCGGGGGTGACACAAGGCATTCTCTATTAGTCCCTTCCTTGCTGTCTTTGAGAGGGAGTGGTGGTGGTGGTGGTAAGGAAGGACAGGAGTGATTAGAGAAAGGAGGAGGAGGAGGAGGAGGAGGAGGAGGAGGAGGAGGAGGAGGAAGGAAGGAAGGAGGAGGAGGAGGAGGAGGAGGAGGAGGAGGAGGAGGAGGAGGAGGAGGAGGAGGAGGAGGAGGAGGAGGAGGAGGAGGAGGAGGAGGAGGTGGTGGTGACAGAAGGGAATCAAGAATGTCAATTATGAGAAGATTCGAATTGACAGAATAGACAGGAGGAAGAGGAGGAGGAGGAGGTGGAGGTGGAGGTGGAGGTGGAGGTGGAGGTGGAGGTGGAGGTGGAGGTGGAGGTGGAGATGGAGATGGAGATGGTGGTGGTGGTAGTGGTGGTGGTGGTAGTGGTGGTGGTAGTGGTAGCCCTACACCATGTAAAGGCTGCAGTTTTTCTTTAATTGGTTCAGCCATCTCAGTAACTAAGCCTTTACACTCCACTCACTTGGCGTTCCCTGACCTTCCCTTCCTGGTCCATGTCCCGTCCCTCCCGTGATCAGAGCGTCACCACGTCATCTCTAACTCTCTCTCTCTCTCTCTCTCTCTCTCTCTCTCTCTCTCTCTCTCTCTCTCTCTCTCTCTCTCTCTCTCTCTCTCTCTCTCTCTCTGCTGTCAAAGAAGGATGACAGATGTCACTTTTGTTTGAAATATGGGTTGGAAATATAGGTTGGAAGCCGACATTCATACATATATACATGCACAGGACAACATATTTAGTTTATTGACCACAGCAAGTACAATATTCTTTTCACACTTATTAGTAAATTAAGGTGTACATATAGCATTACATGTGTCACATTCCGTAGCCCAGATACTTTCAGTAAAATTAAAACTATACAATAACATTCACAAAACACTGGTGATTTGTTAATCTTAATAGTAAGTTGACAAGATCAGGCGAATTATTCTACAAGTCACATCAGGTGCAAAATTGTCATTAAATAGGTCTTCCATTGTTGTAAAGTTAAGTGTCTCAAATGTGATGAGTCCATAGACAATTCTCCACAACAAGTCTCTCAGTTTGAACATCACCACACAGACACACACGCTCTTCGAGAGGGAGTCGACCTGTTCCACCTCCCTGTTTCACACATTAAGGAATGTCCACTCACACGAAATCTTGTAAAAGACAGTCGTTGGTTTTCACTAATTGTGTGTTTAATTTTATAAACATCATGAACTGTAAGTTCAGGATTAATGTCTTTATATGTCTGTCGTCTTGAACACACACACACACACACACACACACACACACACACACCCTTGGGTCGGCCGGTAGCAAGGTGTCGGTCAGGGTGCAGCCTGTGGGTTCCCTCCTTGATAACGAAACACAAGGCAACACACACACACACACACACACACACACACACACACACACACACACACACACACACACACACACACAGTCACCCACCCACCTACCCATCCACCCCCACACCCTCGGGCCTGGAGCCAGGTATCGGCCAGGGTCCAGCCGGGGTGGGGGTCAACCCTCCTTGATGACGTCACATATATACGTCACGCAAATCATTTTGAAAATGAGGATTCCCAAAAAGGCAGCTGGACACGAATACTGTAACAATTCTGACTCGTTATCAATCGAAACTAACTTCTAAAATACAAAAACACTGCCGAGAAAAGGAATAATAAAAATAGCTCAAAAATATACTAAATAAAGTATTAGAACTTCGACTTGCTTAAAAACAATTTCAAAGCCCACCAATTTCATTCAACTGAATCGATAACGTTTTTCAAAAATTATGACTATCATTTCGATATATCAAAACCTGGCAACTCGCCCTATTAGAAAAATAATATTTAAAAATGACGTTGTTTACAATATTAACAGGACTACATATCATTCTTAAAGTCCACATCTTTAACTTCTCAGGAGCCTTGCACACTTTTCTCATGATAAACCATCTTTTGAAAACACAAACACTTCGCTACAACCTCAAATAAAAAATCACAGATAGCGGAGGTAAAAATTTTAGCGTATTTTGGCCCTCCCATTCAAGTCATAAACTCCCTCTACATCACCGTACTTCACGCAACTCAAGCATGGAAAACACGTAAAACACAGCGAACTATCATTAGAAACCCTTAAAAGGCACTTGTGACTCGAAATAAATTAACTGAGACAAATATAAATAATAGTGGAAGTCGAGCATCTGGGACCGGCATTTTGGGCGGGAGCTGGTGATGACGTCACAGCCTGGGGCTCGTGACGTCACGGCCCGAGGGTCTCGCCCTGCTTCCCTCACTGGGCCTCCGTAACACACAAATCAGGCAATTATGGATATATTTCAACAACGGACATGACAGATTAGGCCTATGGCTCCACTTTGTGACCTGTCTGGCCTGTAATGAGTGAGAGATGAGGAAGATAATGGCTGAGAGAGAGGCGGCGGGTCAGGGGATCGGTTTGCTTACGTTTTGAAGGCTTGCAGTATTGGGGTTTTTGTAAGTATGTGCAGGTGTTAGTTCACTGATATGTTGTCCTGGAGATTACCAGCGTTAGGTTATGACATGGCACCACCACGAAATGACGAGTTACACCAATATAACATTTACATTAGCCAAAGACTGCTTGGCGGTGGCTGTCCGTGTCACCAGCAGGCACCCTCACCCACACACACACACCGCTGTCCACTTTGTGTCCTCGACGGTATTTAAATAGTTAACCTCTGATAACTGAGAGGCTACACACACACTGTTCTTTTCTCCACTATCACTATTAGCGGTATCTTTGTCTTTACCTCTCTCACTGTCTCTCTTACCGCTGGTTGCGTTCTCCCGCCAGGCGCAGTGCGGCTCACTGTGAACTGGCCGGGCGAGTCGATCATGGGGACCACTTTCCGCGGGACGTGTTTGGCAACAATGTTAAAATGAATTTGTCTGAATCAACACAAATACAATAATGTCCTTACACACGTATATACGTATATGATACACCATCAAATAGGTACACTCACATGTGCATGTATATATGTATGAATGTCGGCTTCCAACCTATATTTCCAACCCATATTTCAAACAAAAGTGACATCTGTCATCCTTCTTTGACAGCAGTTGTCATTGGCTACAGGTGCCTATGACGTAGCCCTGCTGACCTGCCTGTCTGCCTGCCTGCCGTCTTCCTCTCCCCATGTGGGGTTACCAGGTGCTGCTAATGAGAAATGCTGTGGCCTGGATTGGCAAGGAGTCCGTGGCAGTTTAGGTGTCGCCGTCTGTACCTGAGACCAACCTTAAAATAACCTCTGTATAATTTGTTCCCTAATCTTGTTTTTCCTCGGCAAGGTTTACGAAGTTAAGGAGCGTGGGATGAATTTGTCTGTTTATGTTGACGATCCCTCGAGCGGCTAATGAGTGGATAGAGGTGGTGGTGGTGGTGGTGGTGAAGAGTGGATGGGTAGAGAGAGGTATCAAGACTTAATTTGTGGTGGATAGAGATGGAGGTGGAAATGAAGAGTGGATGAGAGAGATATAAAGACTTAATATGTTGTTGTTGCTGTTGTTGTTGTGGTGGTGGTGGTGGTGGTGGTGGTGGTGGTGGTGGTGGATTAGCAAGAAGTGGAGAGAGAGACTAGACATTGGAGGTTTGTGGTTTACCATAAGGTGAAGTGGTAGGAAGTGGAGGTATATATATATGTAGTAGAACTATTTTCCCCTCTTTTTTCTTCTATATTTCCCCCATTTTTCCTCTCTTTTCCTCTTTTTCCATTCTATTTCCTTTATTTCCCCTCTTTCCCCTCTTTTCTCTTTATTTCTCCTACCTTTCCTCTCTTTTCCCCCGTATTTTTCCTCTTTCCTTCTTTTTCCCCCTCTTTTCCCCTCTTCCCACGTCTAACTGGCTCCACAGTGACGCCTCGCAGATCACCTAGCCTTAACTTGTCCCTGCATTCCAATCCTTCTCCCCTCTCCCCTCTCCCCTCTCCCATCTCTTCCCTCCCCTCTCCCCTCTCCCTCTCTCCTCTTTCTCACTATCTTCTGGCGTCACATCTGAGTGGTGGACTGAGTGAGTGAGTGAGTGAGTTTTTTAGTTGGTAGTATTTCTCTCTCTCTCTCTCTCTCTCTCTCTCTCTCTCTCTCTCTCTCTCTCTCTCTCTCTCTCTCTCTCTCTCTCTCTCTCTCTCTCTGTTGATACACACACACACACACACACACACACACACACCGGGTAGCTCAGTGATTAGAGCGCAGGCTTCACAAGCCAGAGGACCGGGGTTCGATTCCCCGGCCGGGTGGAGATATTTGGGTGTGTCTCCTTTCACGTGTAGCCCCTGTTCACCTAGCAGTGAGTTGTGACCTTGTTGTCCCGGTGTGTGGTGTGTGCCTGGCCTATCCAAGGATCGGAAATAATGAGCTCTGAGCTCGCTCCGTAGGGTAACGTCTGGCTGTCTCGTCAGAGACTGCAGCAGATCAAACAGTGAACACACACACACACACACACACACACACACACACACACAGACAGAGAGAGAGAGAGAGAGAGAGAGAGTGTCGAGGCGCCCTATGGATCAAGTAACCTCCGGGGTCACCAATACATCACCTCCCGACGGCGCCCCTTCTGCAGTGGTGGCATGGCGGGGGGAGGAAGGGGGGAACTGGGGGCGAGGGCGGGGAGAGGGGGCGGGGCTGACGGGGGAGCCTTTCATCTTCCTTCTCTCATTAAGGGACAAGACAGACGCGAATGTGTGTGTCAAGGGGCGCTCTGGGGGGAAGGTCCGGGTGGGGGGTGAGAGGAGGTCTAGCAAGTCACAGGTCACGGATCACGGGTCACAGGTCACGGGTCACGGGTCATAGTGGGGAGGTCATAAGGAAGTCACAAGGAGGTCATAAGCTAGTATTTTCAACTTCTGTGCTTCATCTCTCTCTCTCTCTCTCTCACTAATCCAATCTAACATAACCAAAACCAAACTAAGGCTCGTAATCTCAAACCCTTCTGTGCATCACCTCCACTGTATCAGAAGGCTTTATTTGAATTTTCACGAGTTTTTAAGGTGTTTTTTTTTATGGTTTTGAAGGCAGAGTGACAAGATTTCTACATTACAAACTGGAGAAACACTTTGAAAACTCCGCTAGTTATTTCTGTGGCCTTGGAAAACAGTGGTGGGGAGAGAAAACAGTTATTTTTAAGGTGTTTACAGTTCTGGAGGTAGAATAACAAGATTTCTATATTATTAACAGGAGAAACACTCTTGAATCCCCGCTAATCACCTCAGTGGCCTTGGAAAATAGTTATGGTGAGAGAGAAGAGCGATTTTTAAGGTATTTTTACGATTCTAGAGACAGAGTGACAAGATTTCTGCCTTATTAACTGTAGAAACACTCTTGAAAACCCCGCTAGTCATTTCTGTGGCCTTGAAAATAGTCGTGGTGAGAGAAGAACGTTTCTGAATACGGACCTTGGAGTCAGCAAAGTTACAGGGAAAAAAGAAGTTACTGGTTTATACGAGGTGATGAGGTAATAAGGTCACAGTCATACGTCTCTCTCTCTCTCTCTCTCTCTCTCTCTCTCTCTCTCTCTCTCTCTCTCTCTCTCTCTCTCTCTCTCGTCCTTTCATGTTCCGTGGTTCCCCTCAGCTTCCCGCCGTCATTGTCCATAATAAAGAAGTTCACCATTAAAAGGACTTCCGTTCCCTCGTTTTCTTTGAGGTGTTTCCAGGTACAGAGCTCCGTTTTCTTCGTTTTTCCTCCTTAGTTCCTTTTTATTGCGTTTTATTGTGTTTATTCTTTTCATTTTCGTCCTTTAATTTTCTCTCTCTCTCTCTCTCTCTCTCTCTCTCTCTCTCTCTCTCTCTCTCTCTCTCTCTCTCTCTCTCTCTCTCTCTCTCTCTCTCTCTCTCTCTCTCTCTCTCTCTCTCTCTCTCTCTCTCTCTCTCTCTCTCTCTCTCTCTCTCCATCTTGTACCCTACACACCCCGTTTTTCTTTCTTCACCTCACTCATCTCCTCCCCTATCTCTCCCTCTCTCCCTCTCTCTCTAGCTCTTCCCTCTCCCTCTCTCTTCCTCTCCCACGCCAACTCAGCACCAGCTAAACAAGATTGCCTTTCTCTTGCCTCGATAAAGCGCCTCAACACGGTTCTTTTTCCCTGTTTCTCTAAGGCGATTTGTATCTCAAGATCAGCCTCACTTTTACCATCCTACACCTGCTCATGTTTAACTCCTCCAGTACTGGGACACATTTTTACCTTGAGATTTGCGTACGATTAGAGGATTTTGTTGACATTAGGAATGGTCTGTGGTGGTGAGAAGATTAATGGCCTCAGTTTTCACTATTTTAATCCCTTCAGTACTGGGACACATTTTTATCTTGAGATTTGTGTACTATTAGAGGATTTTGTTGATATTAGGAATGGTCTGTGGTGGTGAGAAGATTAATGGCCTCAGTTTTCACTATTTTAATCCCTTCAGTACTGGGACACATTTTTACCTTGAGATTTGCATACGATTAGAGGATTTTGTTGATATTAGGAATGGTCTGTGGTGGTGAGAAGATTAATGGCATCAGTTTTCACTATTTTAATCCCTTCAGTACTGGGACACATTTTTATCTTGAGATTTGCATACGATTAGAGGATTTTGTTGACATTAGGAATGGTCTGTGGTGGTGAGAAGATTAATGGCCTCAGTTTTCACTATTTTAATCCCTTCAGTACTGGGACACATTTTTACCTTGAGATTTGCATACGATTAGAGGATTTTGTTGACATTAGGAAGATTAATTAGTGTCCACAGTCTTCACTATTTTAATCCCCTACATTAGTTTCTGTATAAAATCACTAAATGGAAAACAGAATAGATATGAAAATGCGAGTTTTATGTGCAATTAGACCATTTTATTGCCATTAGGAAGGATCTGTGGAGGTCAGAAGAATAATGGCCACGGTCCTCACCATTTTAATCCCACACATGAGTTTCTGAAGCTGTATAAAATCACAAATGGTCACCAGAATGAATATGGAAACGTGTTATGGTACAGTAGAGATTGATGGTGTTTGTTGGGTACGCTTTGCTTATTTTTTTTCTTTTTATTTATTTTTCTTATTTTTACTTATGATCAGATACATATTGTCTCCTTTTTTCCCTCCTCGCTTCTCGGAGACTCTCAGTGTTGGTTCTTCTTTTCTTTCCCTTCGTGTCTCTTACAAGACTAAAATTAGAATCCTTTTATTTTCTTTCTCTTTTTTCTGAGTTTTTCTTTACCTTCGTGTCTCTTTGGGGGCTAAAATAAGATTGCTTTTAATTTTCTCTCCCTTTTTTCTCACTTTCTGTATCTTTTTCTCATCGTTACTCTTCTAAAAAGGTCAAATTAGATTGCTATTATTTTATTTCTGTTTTTTTTTCTGAGTCTTTTCTTTACCTTCGTGTCTCTTATAAGGCTAAAATCAGATTGCTTTTTTTTTTCTCCGTCTTATTTCCTTCTCAGAGTCAAAATACTTCCCCGGTGTGTCTTCTGAAAGGTTGAGATTTCTTTCTCTCGTATTTTTTTCGGAAAGTCTTAAATGTTGTGCCTTCTCTTCATGTTTTCCCGTCAGAAACACTCCAGCGCTGCCTTTTCCTCGTTTTCGTTTTGTTGTTTCCTTTTAATAACACTTGCTATCTCTCTTCTGAACCATTTTCAGCACCTAACCCAACCTAACTTAACCTAACCTAACCTCACCTCTCCTCACCTAACCTAACCTGACCTTACCTGAACCTAAAATAACCTAACCTAACCTAACCTAACCTAACCTTAACTTACCTAACCTTACCTAACCTAACCTAACCTAACCTAACCTCACTTAACTTCACCTAACCTAACCCAAACAACAAACCAACCCAACATAACCTCACCTCACCCCACCCCACCTAACCTAACCTAACCCAACCCAACCTCACATCACTTCACCATTACTTTACTAACCACTCAAACACCCGCCACTTCCCTCCCTCCCACCTATCCTCCCAGGCGCCCACACGTCATCAGCCCACCACGAGGCAGCACTAGGGTTCCTCCGGTACAGAGCGCCCCTAAGAGACCCTGCCGGCGCCCTGATTAATCCCCCTACCTCCCTGCTGTGTGTGTGTGTGTGTGTGTGTGTGTGTGTGTGTGTGTGTGTGTGTGTGTGTGTGTGTGAGGGGAGCTTGGTGGTGGAGGACTGGCTACACTTAACTTTTCCTCTTTCTTCTTATAGTAGGTGGTAACGAAGAGGAGGAGGTGGTGGTGGTGGTGGTGGTGGTGGTGGTAGTACGAATCGGTATAAGATTGATTTTACTGATTATAGAAGGAAGGAAGACAGACACACTCTCTCTCTCTCTCTCTCTCTCTCTCTCTCTCTCTCTCTCTCTCTCTCTCTCTCTCTCTCTCTCTCTCTCTCTCTCTCTCTCTCTCTCTCTCTCTCTCTCTCTCTCTCTCTCTCTCTCTCTCTCTCTCTCTAGTGGGTATGCAACTTTAATAGAGCCTTTTTAACCCAAACAACAATATGGTTAGAGAGAGAGAGAGAGAGAGAGAGAGAGAGAGAGAGAGAGAGAGAGAGAGAGAGAGAGAGAATGGCCACTCATATTTCAATTAGTATTTCCACAAAAACAATGATGAGACAGACTTGCCTAAACTGTTTTGACTATTTTTACTATGATTGAAATGAAGCTATTGTTGTGTGTGTGTGTGTGTGTGTGTGTGTGTGTGTGTGTGTGTGTGTGTGTGTGTGTGTGTGTGCGGAGGAGGAGTCTTTATTTAGTCCTATATTCTTTTTAATCTCCCTATCCTTTTCTATTTCTCTATTTGACCTCATCAAAAGTTCAATACATATTTTTTTTCAGCTATAATTACCACTACCACCTGCTCTTCCTCCGCCTCCTCCGCCTCCGCCTCCGCCTCTTCCTCCTCCTCCTCCTCCTCCTCCTCCTCCTCCTCCTCCTCCTCCTCCTCCTCCTCCTCCTCCTCCTCCTCCTCCTCGTGTTTTTATCCCTACTCCCTCCTTTGAGTGAGGTGAGGACAGGTAACCAGCACGTGGCTATTGATTTACCTGTGCACTAGTGCCAGGTTAATTAGATCACTACCTGAGTTGGCGAGGAAGGTTCATTAGCCCCTTCAGTACTGGGACACATTTTTACCTCGAGTTTAGTGTACAATTAGACCATTTTATTGACATTAGCAAGAGTCTATGGAGAAGATTAATGGCCAGTCTTTGCTATTTGATTCCCTACGTAAATTTCTGGAGGTGTATAAAATCACCAAATTGTAAGCAGAGTGAATATGGAGATTCATGTTTTTTTTAGGGTATTTTAAGACAGTTTGGCGTTTTTTCGGGGCATTTTAAGACACTTTGACTTCGATTACACCATTTTATTGACATTTGCAAGGGTCTATGGAGGTCAGAAGATTAATGGCCACAGTCTTCACTATTCTAATCTCCACACGAGTTTCTGAAGGTATAGAAAATCACCAGATAGTCACCAAAATGAATATGAAAATGCGTCATGGTACTGAGGGGATGAAGATGAATAGAGAAAAAGAAGTGTCATGTATCATTTTCCCTCGCCTGTGACACGTGATACAAGGAAACACTGGATTTCCCTCCATGCTTATCTATTTCCAGCTTCCTCTGACTTGATTTCACCATGTGGCGTTTCCATATTCATTCTGGTGACTATTTGGTGATTTTACACAGCTTCAGAAATTTACGTGGGGAGGATTGAAATAGCAAAGACTGGCCATTAATCTTCTGACTTCCATAGACCCTTCCTAATGTCAATATAAAATGGTGTCATCGATGCAAAAGTGTCTTAAAATGCCCCGAAATTATACCAAATTGTCTTAAGAATGCCCTAAAAAATCATGAGTCTCCATATGCACTCTGCTTACAATTTGGTGATTTTATACACCTCCAAAAACTTAAGTGGGGTGATTAAAATATTAAAGACTGGCCATTAATCTTCTGACCTCCATAGACCCTTCCTAATGTCAATAAAATGGTCTAATCGTACACAAATCTCAAGGTAAAAATGCATCCCAGTACTGAAGGGTTAAGAGGGAGGTTTCAAGACATTTATCCCTTTATTGTGGCTAACTCGAACCTGCAAGGGGACTGGCAACGAAGCGGGGCCTCTTTTTTATGCATTTTATGTTACCCTTGACTAGTTTTTCCTTCACATATATAAAGGTGTGTTGCGTGGCCAGGTGTGTTGCGTGGCCAGGTGTGTTGCTTGGTCAGCTGTGTTGCGTGGCCAGGTCTGTTGCGTGGCCAGGTCTGTTGCGAGGCCAGGTGTGTTGCGTGGCCAGGTGTGTTGCGTGGCCAGGTGTGTTGCGAGGGCATGTGTGTTGCGTGGCCAGGTGTGTTGCGTGGCCAGGTGTGTTGCTTGGCCAGGTGTGTTGCGCGGCCAGGTAGCTTTAGTAATTAGTAAGGTTGGGTATGGTTTTCAGGTAGCAGAGGGAAACTTTATAGAATATCACCACCACCACCACCACCACCACCACCATCATCAACAGTAACAACAACAACAACAACACCAACGTCAAGAACAATATTAATAAAACGCAGTAATTCTCTCTCTCTCTCTCTCTCTCTCTCTCTCTCTCTCTCTCTCTCTCTCTCTCACAAAGGTAATAATTCAAGAGCTAGTGAATAATATGTGTTGTGTCTTTTAAACTTGTATGAATATCTGAGTGGGCTGAGTGGTGGTGGTGGTGGTGGTGGTGGTGGTGGTGGTGGTGGTGGTGTGTAGGTAGTAAAAGGTACACATTTATTTTCTCTTTTGCTTATTGTGTTTGTTCGCCTAATTTATTTGTTTTATTTGTGGGATTTTAGTGAGTGGTGATAATATTAATGGTAGTAGTAGTAGTAGTAGTAGTAGTAGTAGTAGTAGAAGTAGTGATGGTTCTGCTGTTACTACTACTACTACTACTACTACTACTACTACTACTACTACTACTACTACTACTACTACCACTACTACCACTACTACCACTACTACCACCACCACCACCACCACCACCAGAGAGAGAGAGAGAGAGAGATGAACGTGAGTAATTATGATTTGTAAGTTAATTAAGAACACATTACCATTCTCTTTGGAAACAATTGAAGGAGAATCAATTATATATATGCTCTCTCTCTCTCTCTCTCTCTCTCTCTCTCTCTCTCTCTCTCTCTCTCTGGTTTGATATTTTGTTGCTATAATGCTTTTGCGTCTCTCTCGATCCCCCACTCTCTCTCTCTCTCTCTCTCTCTCTCTCTCTCTCACAAAGGTAATAATTCAAGAGCCAGTGAATAATAAGTGTTGTGTCTTTTAAAATTGTATGAATATGTGAGTGGGCTGAGTGGTGGTGGTGGTGGTGGTGGTGGTGGTGGTGGTGGTGGTGGTGGTGGTGGTGGCGGTGGTGACGGTGGTGGTGGTATGTAGGTATTTTCTATTTTGCTTATTGTGTTTGTTCGCCTTATTTATTTGTTTTATTTGTGGGATTTCAGTGAGTGGTGATAATATTAATGGTAGTAGTAGTAGTAGTAGTAGTAGTAGTAGTAGTAGTAGTAGTAGTAGTATGGTTCTGCTGCTGCTGCTGCTACCACCACCACCACCACCACCACCACCACCACCACCACCACCACCACCACCACCACCACCACCACCACCACCACCACCACCACCACCACCACCACCACCACCACCACCACCACCAGAGAGAGAGAGAGAGAGAGAGAGAGAGAGAGAGAGAGAGAGAGAGAGAGAGAGAGAGAGAATGTAATTATGATTTGTAAGTTAATTAAGAACACATTACCATTCTCTTTGGAAACAATTGAAGGAGAATCAATTATATATATGCTTTCTCTCTCTCTCTCTCTCTCTCTCTCTCTCTCTCTCTCTCTCTCTCTCTCTCTCTCTCTCTCTCATGAAGACGAATGATCGTAAGGAAATTTATGGGAATGAACCTTGAAATCAATTTACACACACACACACACACACACACACACACACACACACACACACACACACACACACACACACACACACACACACACACACACACTGAGAGGTAATTAGTGGAGAGTTATTAGGACAGGTGCGAGAGTTACTTGAGATCAGCCTGCTACAGTCACTCTCTCTCTCTCTCTCTCTCTCTCTCTCTGATGATAAATACTAATAAAATCACTCGATTATTGCCAAAATAATAAAATAAATAAAAAAAACATCGACAAATAATGAAAACCTTAAAATAACACGATGAAATAACGAAATGTGGGAAAAAAACGAAAATTAATGAGAAAAGTAATGAAAGAAAAAAAATTGTGTAGAAACGATCTAAAAATGGGAAATATAAATGTTCACACGATAAGAAATAGAGAATGGAGATAAGAGAGAAGGATAAAAGAGATGAGAGGATAAAAGAGAGAAAGGATGAACAAAGAGGAAGGATAAGAGATGTACAAATGCGAAGGATAAAAGAGATGGATGCAAAAGAAAAAAAAGAGAGAATAAAAGAGAAAAATAATGAAAAAGAAGGATGAGGATAAATGAGGATAAAAAAAAGATGAAAAAATGTAGAAAAAAACTGAATGACGAAAAACATGAAAAAATAATGATAAAAAATATGGAAAATAAAAAAAACTAACAAAAAAAGAGAATAAAAAAATGAAAGGATAAAATAGATGAAAGGATAAAAGAGATAAAAGGATAAGCGCCACTAATCTTTTGAAAGCACAAGTAACAGAGAATTAAATGACAGACACAATTGGCGAGCGTGATAAGGCCAGCAGTTAATGACACAGGTAAACATTGCAGGTAATTAGCTAATGAATTAATTACCTTACCTGTGACGAGAGTAATTAGGAGTCATGTCTCTCTCTCTCTCTCTCTCTCTCTCTCTCTCTCTCTCTCTCTCTCTCTCTCTCTCTCTCTCTCTCTCTCTCTCTCTCTCTCTCTCTCTCTCTCTCTCTCTCTCTCTCTCTCTCTCTCTCTCTCTCTCTCTCTCTCTCTCTCTCTCTCTCTCTCTCTCTCTCTCTGTCATCTGTAGTGTTTAATTAAGTCCCGCTACCGTATTTCCTTGCGGTGTCTTCGTCACTTGAGGAATCTTGAGTTACACCTTGTTCTTGTTACTTCGCCTTTTATTTCAACCTTGCTAGTGTTTCCATGTCGTTTTAGAAGCTTTTGTCATTTCATTTATTTTTTTTAGGTCAACTTTTTTCTCTCCTTCTATACTAACTGTTTTTCTCTCTCTCTTTCCAGTGTAGATTAAATATTGTCATTCTTCACTTTTTATTTCAACCTTGCTAGTGTTTTCGTGTCATTTCAGAAGCTTTTGTCATTTGATTCTAGTTTTTTAGGTCCCCTTTATCTTTCCTCCTTATACTAACTTTTTTTTTTCTCTCTCTCTTTCCTCTTTTATTTCAAGCTTGCTAATATTTCTGTCATTTTAGAATCATTTGTCATATAGTTTAAGTTTTCTAGATCCACTTTATCTTTCCTCTGCATACATTTTAATATACTAACTAGAGGTGCGAGGAGAGGAGAGAAGAGGAGGGAGACGAGTTGGGAGGAAGGGAGACGTGGGAGGTGGAGGGAAACTAGAGATGGAAGGAGAGAGAGGCATGAGTTGGGAGGAGGGGAGATGGGGAGAAATGGGAGAAGGGGCAGAGTAGAAATTGGAGGTGGGGAGGGAAGGCAAGTGGAGGGAAACTAGAGGTGGGGGGATGGGAGATGGGGAAGGAAGAGGGAGGTGGGAGATGAAGGGAGACTGGAAGTGGGAGAAAAGAAGGGAAGAGGTGGTAGATAGAGAGATAAAGGAGGTAGGAGGAGAAGAGAGGAGGGGGTGGAGGAAAATTAGAGGAGGAGAACAGAGGAGAGAGAGAGATAAGGAGAAGGATGGTAGGAGAAGGGAGATAGGAAAAGAGAGTGGGAGGAGAGAGGAAGAAGGTTTGTGGGAGAGTAGAGGTGGGAGAGGGGGGGTGAGGGGAAGGGTGGCAGGTGGGTGGGTGGGCATTGTGTGAGTGAAAGGTGAGTAAGGCACGACGAAACTTTACTTGGGAGTTGCGAGGCGGCTGATTAGAGAGTGGTGGGTAGGACACACACACACACACACACACACACACACACACACACACACACACACACACACACACACACACACACACACACACACACACAGGTAAAAAAAAGAGAGACCGGGTGGTTGATTGACTGACAGATAAAAAGAGAGACAGATAGACAGAGAGACAGACAGATTAGCTGATTGACAGACAAGAGAGAGAGAGAGACAGATTGATATATAGACAGGTGAAAAGAGACAGCTTGAGTGACAGACAGTGAAGGTAAGACAAGACAGCAAATAGACAGATAGAGACACTGACAGCCTGCTAGACTCATTAATAGACAGTGCAGGTTAAAAAAAAAGGATAAATAGACAGGTAACCAGATAGACAGACCGATAGACAGTAGAAACGGGTAAAATGAGAGAGAGAGAGAGAGAGAGGTGTGTGAATCTTCCTTAGCCTAACAATAAACGGATAAAAACCAGCCTAATTGAGGAATACAGAATATAGAAAGATGAAAGCCGAAGTTTTTAATATCAGATGATCCTTCCTTTTCACCAACACTGAACAGTCGCCCTTAGGAAACCACACACAAGGGCCACATTCCTGTATACACCTTTACTGAGGCGTGGGAGGTAAGGTAGGGTGACTGAGAGGATGTGGGAGTAATAAATACCACTGTCTTATTACCAGGATATTTAAAAGTGAAGAGTGAAGTGGTCTTGTATTAGTAAGGAAAATTGCCCTAAGACATCAGAAGTACAGGTGTCAGGTGAGGTGAGGTGGTAAGGTAAGGTTAGGTTAGGTTAGGTGAGGTTAGGTTAGGTTAGGTTAGGTTAGGTTAGGTGAGGTTTGGTTAAGGTTGGGTAAAATTTAGGTGAGGTGAGGTGAGGTAAGGTTAGGTTAGGTTGGGTTGGATGGGTTGGATAAAAGTTAGTGATGAGGTGACATGAGGTGAGGTGAGGTGAGGTTAGGTAAGGTGAGGTGAGGTTAGATTTTTCTTCTTTCCTTCCTGTCTTCCTTCCTTCCTTCTTGGATCCTTTTCTGCATTCTTGTCTTCCTCCTCCTCTTCTTCCTTCCTTCCTTCCTTTCTTCCTTCCTTCCTTCCTTCCTTCCTTCCTTCACAAAATTACCTACCACTCTTCCTCCTTTCCTTCCTTCCTTCCGCTACATTCTTATCCACATTCTTCCTTACCTTTCAACCTTCCTTTCCTTCCTTTCATGCATCCTTCACTCCATCCCCCCCCAACACACCCACTTGTCTTCCTCTTCTCTCACCCCAGCAAGTCAATACCCTCCTGACGCCATCACTCGAGATACAAGAATGATCACGCCTCGAATTGATGGCCAGGTAATCAGGGCCACTCAGTCACGCTCTTGTGTTCCTTACCTTTCCTGTGTTTGGCGAACATGAAACACCCAGAGGTGCTAATTGGCAGTGTGTGTGTGTGTGTGTGTGTGTGTGTGTGTGTGTGTGTGTGTGTGTGTGTGTGTGTGTGTGTGTGTGTGTGTGTGTGTGTGTGTGTGTGTGTGTGTGGCAATAGGACATAGGAGAACGATATGAAATGAGTGTTTGAGTGTGTGTGTGTGTGTGTGTGTGTGTGTGTGTGTGTGTGTGTGTGTGTGTGTGTGTGTGTGTGTGTGTGACCGGTTTTTCTTCTATTTCTTTGTTTATTATCCTGTGTCTGTCTGTATTTCGTGTTTTATTGTTAGTTTGGATGTTTATGTAAGTGGTTCTCTCTCTCTCTCTCTCTCTCTCTCTCTCTCTCTGTTGTATGCATAGTGATGTGATGCACTAAATTCTCTTTAATTGCCTACCTTCCCTCACCCCCCACGTAGCTTAATAGGAGAGAGAGAGAGAGAGAGAGAGAGAGAGAGAGAGAGAGAGAGAGAGATTGTTTTTCTTTATATTTTCAATTTAATTTTTCATAAACAATGGGAATAGTTTTATTTATTTATTTGTTTGTTTATTTATTTATTTATTTATCTATTTATTTATTGAGGGAAAGAAATGTTGTATAAATTTTGTCTTTTTCTCTCTTATTGTATTATTAGTCTTTTGTTTAAAGTTTAATTTTCTGTGTTAGAGTAGGCTATATATTCTCTCTCTCTCTCTCTCTCTCTCTCTCTCTCTCTCTCTCTCTCTCTCTCTCTCTCAATAACTACAAAACATAAACAAAAAACCGAAAACATTTACATTTTATGAAACGTTTTTCTATTTTTTTTCTTATTTTTGTTGCCTTTTTAGATTTTTTTTTTTTTTCGTCATAGATATCGTTTCCCCGATGTGTTCTTTTGATCACACACACACACACACACACACACACACACACACACACACACACACACACACACACACACACACACACGGTAGCTCAGTGGTTAGAGCGCTGGCTTCACAAGCCAGAGGACCGGGGTTCGATTCCCCGGCCGGATGAAGATATTTGGGTGTGTCTCCTTTGACGTGTAGCCCCTGTTCACCTAGCAGTGAGTAGGTACGGGATGTAAATCGAGGAGTTGTGACCTTGTTGTCCCGGTGTGTGGTGTGTGCCTGGTCTCAGGCCTATCCCAAGATCGGAAATAATGAGCTCTGAGCTCGCTCCGTAGGGTAATGTCTGGCTGTCTCGTCAGAGACTGCAGCAGATCAAACACTGAAACACACACACACACACTCTCTCTCTCTCTCTCTCTCTCTCTCTCTCTCTCTCTCTCTCTCTCTCTCTCTCTCTCTCTCTCTCTCTCTCTACTCACGTGGTATCTGTCCAGCGCAATGGCCGTGATGGAAATAGTGGACACAAAAATGGACGTGGCCTGCAGCGTTCCAACAAGTCTGCAGACGAAGGGCGTGTCACCGAGCGGCCAGTACTGCGTTAGGAGCTCCATGAGGGTAAGGGGCATCGTCACCAAGCACAGGAGAAGGTCAGAGATAGCGAGGTTGATGATAAAGACATTCCTCGCGGTTCTCATAGCGGGTTTTCTGACTACAGCGAGAACAACAAGCGAGTTTCCAGCAGCGCCCAGGACGATTAGTAACCCGTAGGCGGTGAGGAGCGACGCGAAGGCTGCCTCACTCACACGTCGGTTATTCGCGAACTTGTTAACGAAGCTGAAGTCAAAATCCCGCGTAAGGTTGAGGAGTTGAGTGAGGTTGTGTGTGAGGTACCCGCTCAAATTACCGTCCAGAGAGGCGAGGTTGAGGAATGTTAAGGATTGGAGGTTTAAACTGGATTCCTTCGATGAGTCTATGATGTTCTCCTCTCCCTCAACGATCTCTAGTCCTTCTGTATCTCCTCCCCCGCCTCTTCCTCCGTCGTCGCCGCCGCCAGCTGCCCACTCCGTCATGTGCATTTTTTTGGTGTTTTATGTTCACAAATTCACAGTTTGTTCAGTTCTGTGTATGTGTGGCTTCCGTGCATGTGTGTATATGTGTGTGTAAGTGGCCATTTGCACGAGTTTGCTGGCTGTGTGTGTGTGTGTGTGTGTGTGTGTGTGTGTGTGTGTGTGTCAAGGCTTCATGTACGTGGCTTTCACTAGTGTTTGTTTGTGTGTGTGTGTGTGTGTGTGTGTGTGTGTGTGTGTGTGTGCAGCAGATCGTCTTAATCAACCTATATGCACACGCTTGCAAAGTTCACACACACACACATGGAATTAGGTGCACATGGAGGCGTCACGTTAGCTTGATCACTTCACGGACACGGGCTTGAGTTACGTACACACAGTCACAGACGATTGGATCATGTACACTCAGTCATTTCCTTAGATTTTTGTGTTTTATGAGTGTCTTTCTGTCAGTTTAGGTTAGGTTAGGTTAGCACAGGGGAGGAGGGGGAGGAAAACAAGGAAAACAAAAGAGGACAATAGGGAACGAAAAAAAAAGAGATGAAAAATTAATCTTGTGACAGGTTAAGCTTTCTTGAAATTACTGAATTATGAAGCCTCGTTTGAACCCTCACGAACCACCGTAGCACAGACCAGCCTTGCGCCGCCCCACAGCCCAGACCCGCGCTGTCTTGTGGGGGGAGAGGCTGAGGGGAAAGTGAGGCGAGAGTGGCAGGACAGGGAAGAGGAGAACCGCCCTCACCCGATCACCACACGTCGGGATCTGAGCAAGTGACGCCTCTCTCTCGCTTTATATACTCCCAGCTTCCCTCCTTTCCCCTCACTCTCTCCCCTCTCCCATCTCCCCTCACTCTCCCTTCTACGTTCCTGGAAATCTCCCTCCCAGGAACCTGTTGCTGACAGATGATGCACCATTATTATTTTTTTATTTACTTTTTTATTAAATTTTAGTCTAATTTTATTTACATGATTTTGGTGACGCTGGTTGAAAGTTAGTGCTGAAATGTGTAAGTGTGTGTGTGTGTGTGTGTGTGTGTGTGTGTGTGTGTGTGTGTGTGTGCATCCAACATCCCCCTAGTCACACACAGA
The DNA here is from genome assembly GCF_017591435.1 of Portunus trituberculatus. NCBI lineage: Eukaryota > Metazoa > Arthropoda > Malacostraca > Decapoda > Portunidae > Portunus > Portunus trituberculatus. Next base: position 7,187,886 of record NC_059262.1, on the reverse strand, counting down.
CGCACACACACACACACACACACACACACACACACACACACACACACACACACACACACACACACACACACACACACACACACACACGAGTTCCCTTTCCCTGCAATTTCTTCCCCTCTTGGACTTGTTAACGAGGGAAGGTATCACAGGTCACCAATTAAAGGTCCCGCCGCTAATTTACCTGGCCGTCTTGTTTGTCTTCCTGTCCATTGTTCGCTGACTTCACTTCGCCTTTGTTTGGCTCTTGTTTATTTCGTATTTTTTATTGGCGTTTTTTTTTTATCTATGTGGTTCAACTGTATCTCTCTCTCTCTCTCTCTCTCTCTCTCTCTCTCTCTCTCTCTCTCTCTCTCTCTCTCTCTCTCTCTCTCTCTCTCTCTCTCTCTCTCTCTCTCTCTCTCTCTCTACCATACTACTACTACTACTACTACTACTACTACTACTACTACACCACCACCACCACCACCACTACTACTACTACTACTACTACTACTACTACTACTACTACTACTACTACTACTACTACTACTACTACTACTACTACTACTACTACTACTACTACCACCACCACAAAAGAATCACTTAGCCAAATATTCACCACACCTCGGCTAAACCTTCACACCTCCCTTTAAATCCTGAGCCGGTGGTAATTAGAGGTGAAAAGTTAGCATACCTGTCTTCTGTGTGTGTAATTGACCTCCTCCTCGGTCGCCTGCTGGTCACCCAGCCAGTCTTCCCCCATTACGGAGCGACCTCAGAGCTCATAGACCGATCTTCGGGTAGGACTGAGATTACAACACACTCCACACACCGGGAAAGCGAGGCCACAACCCCTCGAGTTACATCCCGTACCTATTTACTGCTAGGAGAACAGGGGCCACACATTAAGAGGCTTGCCCATTTGCCTCGCCGCTTACCGGGACTCGAATCCGGGCCTCTTGATTGTGAGTCGAGCGTGCTAACCACTACACTACGTGGTGTGTGTGTGTGTGTGTGTGTGTGTGTGTGTGTGTGTGTGTGTGTGTGTGGCTCTCCTACACGTGTTCCTAATTACGACAATATTACGAGGCTTCTCAAAACTCAAGTGGATGGAATTAAATTGAAGTCATCCAAGTTTTTTTCAGCCCTGAGTACGTCTCCTCGTTTTATATGTAAGCTGAATTAAAATGGTGTGCAGGAAGGTGGGATTGTGTGTCTTAGAGAGAGAGAGAGAGAGAGAGAGAGAGAGAGAGAGAGAGAGAGAGAGAGAGAGAGAGAGAGAGAGAGAGAGAGATTCCTTCCATCTCTCTCTCTCTCTCTCTCTCACAGGCTTAGTCGTTCTCCGCTCCTTTCCATGCCTGTGTCTCTCCCACGTGTGTGTGTGTGTGTGTGTGTGTGTGTGTGTGTGTGTGTGTGTGTGTGTGTGTGTGTGTGTGTGTGTGTGTCGCTACTGATTGGTTGAAATGAGTTGCGTAGATGGAAAAATCTTCTTGTTCTTCCTCCTCCTCCTCCTCCTCCTCCTCCTCCTCCTCCTCCTCCTCCTCCTCCTCCTCCTCCTCCTCCTCCTCCTCCTTCTTTCTTCTCGTACCCAAACGCGTTGAAGAGAGAGAGAGAGAGAGAGAGAGAGAGAGAGAGAGAGAGAGAGAGAGAGAGAGAGAGAGAGAGAGAGAGAGAGAGAGAGAGAGAGAGAGAGAGAGAGAGAGAGAGAGAGAAAATGAGAATGCTGTAGAATATTCATTGGTCGAAGCTTTTGGTCTTGTTATCATTATTTTTATGGGCAAATTTTATCCTGAAGGGCAAAAATGGGTGGAGAGAGAGAGAGAGAGAGAGAGAGAGAGAGAGAGAGAGAGAGAGAGAGAGGGAGAGGAGAGGGGAGGGAGATCCTGGAGGGGGGTAGGGGGTAGGAGGAGAGGGCGCAGTTCCTGGTGGAGGGTACATGGGTTGACTTTTTAATATGGGTGTTGGCGGGACTAATTTTTTTATTGAGAGAGAGAGAGAGAGAGAGAGAGAGAGAGAGAGAGAGAGAGAGAGAGAGAGAGAGAGAGAGAGAGAGAGAGAGAGAGAGAGAGAGAGAGAGAGAGAGAGAGAGAGAGAGAGAGAGAGAAATGCTGATGAGACGTAAACTAAAACAAAAAAAGACAAAAAATAGGAAAGAAACTAGAAAACACACACACACACACACACACACACACACACACACACACACGGACCGACCTTCCCTGAGCGGTCAGAGAAACAAGCGAACAAACAGTAAAAAAATAACATGCAATTACCTCATTACACTCATTATAGACAGGTAAACGTTCAGATTCACCTGTTGGGACCCAGCGGCGCGCGTGGTGGTGGTGGTGGTGGTGGTAGTTATGTGTCTAATTATGATCATTACGACAGTTTTCAAAGACTATATAGATTGACTTTCCTTTCTCTCTCTCTCTCTCTCTCTCTCTCTCTCTCTCTCTCTCTCTCTCTCTCTCTCTCTCTCTCTCTCTCTTTGCCTGTGTCTGTCTGTCTATCTATCTTTTTTCATGGCCTATAGCGCCTGTAGACCTACATTATGAGTAAGGGAAGCGCTGTTCACCTTCCACCCATTACCGGCGCAGGCAATTTTATCTATAGGGGTACCTATATTAGGGGCCAGATGACCGACCCAAGCGCGTCTTTAGTGTAAGGCAATGACACCTCCGCCTTGAACCTTCATACCTGGTGACATGTGGGTAACTTTCAACCACTCGACAAATGACTAAGTTTCAAGGCGGCACATGGTGGGATTCCAACCTACACATGGATGTCTGTCCGATTCCCCTATGCCACCGCCTCCTCTATCTATATATCTATCTATCATACTTGTTTGCCATATTACCTCTCTCTGCCTATCTATCTATCTATCTCTGTCTGTTTGTCTGTCTA
>NC_059262.1:7152500-7180000 GCF_017591435.1 Portunus trituberculatus | reverse complement strand
GTAAGCGAGGGTAAGTGAGGGGAAAGATGAGAGGGGAGAGTGAAGAAGGGGAGAGGGGAGAGGGGAGAAGAAGATTAAGATAAGTATTAGTAGTATGCAATGGCTGAAAAAGTATTGAGGGGAGAGGGGGGGCGAAGGAGGGGGTCTTTTTCCCCTCTGTCTCTTTTCTCTCATTTTCCTGTTCCTTTCTTTATTTTCTCTCTTTATTTTCCATTTTTTTCCTTCTCCCTTTCTCCATAGCTTTTGTTTCATTCTTTATCTTCCCCTCTTCGTCTCTTTGTTTCCCCTCTTTTTTTCCCTTTCCTTACTCCCTATTCTCTCTCCGTTTCCCCTCTTTGATCTCTTATTTTCCCCTCTTCCTTTTTTCCCTTTGTTATATTATGTAGGTCACATCTTCTATACATTACCTTCCTGTCGTCATCTTGTCCTGTGCAGATATACCCCCCCCCTTTCTCTCTCTCTCTCTCTCTCTCTCTCTCTCTCTCTCTCTCTCTCTCTCTCTCTCTCTCTCTCTCTCTCTCTCTCTCTCTCTCTCTCTCTCTCTCTCTCTCTCTCTCTCTCTCTCTCTCTCTCTCTCTCTCTCTCTCTCTCTCTCTCTCTCTCTCTCTCTCTCTCTCTCTCTCTCTCTCTCTCTCTCTCTCTCTCTCTCTCTTTCACTTTTTATCGTCTCTGTTTTCTTTTTAGTTTTCCTCCTTTACTTTTTCTTCTTCTTCTTTTCTTTTCTTCTTCTTGTTTTTTCTTCTTGTTCCTGTTCTTGTTTTTCTTCTTGTTCTTCTTTTTCTTCTTGTTCTTTTGTTTCGTCCTTTTTGTTCGTTTTAGTTGTTGTTCTTCCTCTTGTTCTTGTTCTTCTTGTTCTTTTTGTTCTTGTTCTTATTTCTGTTCTTATTCTTGTTCTTATTCTTGTCCTTGTTTCTGTTCCTCTTGTTCTTGTTCTGCTTCTTGTCCTTATTCTTGTCCTTTTTCTTGCTCTTATTGTTTCTATTCTTTTCGTTTCTGTTCTTGTCCTTGTTCTCGGTCGCGTTGTTCTCTCAGTCTTTTCCCCACGCCTGTCCCTCAGCATCCTTCATAGCTCCGTGGGTGGTGTGCGTTGAGGCCAAGGTACACACGCCACGCTGCCAAGTCTGTGTACCTTGCGATGAGCCAAGGTACTTTCATCCTTCCATTTAATAAGGGAACAAAATACCGCCCTTTGTTCCTTACCTCTTTGCCTCCTCTCGATTCTCCTTCCCTCCATATATTTTCGTATCAGAGTATATTTCTTTTGTATTTCTATTTTTACTTCTACTTTTCTATTTCTTCTTCTACTTCTTTTTGTTCTTCTCTTACTTGTTCTTGTTCTTCTTTTACTTCTTGTTTCTGTTCTTCTTGTTCTTTTATTTCTTCTACTTTTCTTTTTCTACTTGGTGTTGTTGTTATTGTTGTTCTACGTTTCGTCTACTTTTCTTCTATTTCTTCTTCTTGGACTTCTTATTTTTTCTATTCTTCATTTTTCTATGCATGGTTTACTGCTATGCTCGTCTCAATATTACTCTAATTTCTTCAGTACTGGGACACATTTCTATCGCGAATTTTGGTTATGATTAGACAATTGTACTTACATTAGGAAGCTTCAATGGAGGGCAGAGTATTAATAGCCACAGTCTTCACTATTTCAATCCCCCACACGAGTTTCTAAAGCTGTATAGAATCACCAAATAGTAAGTAGAATGTATATGAAAACCCGTCCTGGTACCGAAGAGGTTAGCGGGAATCGCACCGCAACGCACCAGTTAAAAAGTCTACGGTGCGGGCGTGTCACATTTCACTTACTCTACGGGGAACATTTGAGATTTTAATTGCGTCATGGTACTGAAGGAATTAAGGACGAATGTAGCAGTGAAAGGTATATAGAAAGGCATTAAAGGCACACCTGGCATCTCCTTGTGTTTTTTTTATATTTTTATTTATACCATGTGGGCTTTTCACGGGAATCTCTGAGCTAAAGGAGATACTTTTATGTGGTACCTCCTATTTCAAAGCCCACCCGCTAGGAAACCGTTGCCCCGAGTAAGGAAGCTCAATCTACACTCGGACCGTGGCCAGGATTCGAACCCGTGTGCTTGGAGACCCCTCGGACCCCAAAGCACACATGGTTCCACTGTACCACGGCGGTCTAAGAATGAAAAAAAGTAATATCACCAGGGTTATTGTCACTACATTGCGTGCACTTACTATATGAACATCATTAGCGCTATACTCATAAGCTCCTCTCTCTCTCTGTCTCTCTCTCTCTCTCTCTCTCTCTCTCTCTCTCTCTCTCTCTCTCTCTCTCTCTCTCTCTCTCTCTCTCCAAAACGAGAAAAAAAGAGAAAAGGCATAGAAATGAAAGGTAGGGCGGGAAAATGAGCAAAGAAATGAAAGATAGGACGGAAAAAAAGAGAAAGGCAAAAAAAAAAAAAAATGAAAGGTAGAACGAGAAAATGGGAGAGAGAAAGGCAAAGAAATTAAAGGTAGAACGGGAAAATGTGTGAGAGAGCAGCAAGGAAATGAAAAGTAGGAGTTGGCGGCTATTGAGCGAGAGAAAGGTAAAAGAAATGAAGGCTAAGGGAGACCTCGGGAAAGATAGAGAAGTGGCATTTTTCGAGGTGTTGTTGTGTCTGAGCGTGAGTCACACAGGTGGCAAGAACGGACAGCTGATGTGTTCGCTGGACGGGAAACTACATCAACAGGAAAGTCTTTATTGTGTGTTTTTTTGACTCGCCTTCCCGTCAGAGTTTCTAGGTATATTAATCCCTACAGTACTGGGACGCGTTTTACCTTGAGTCTTGTGCACGGTTAGACCATTTTATTGACATCAGGAAAAGTCTATGGAGGTCAGAAGATTAATGGCCACAGTCTTCACTATTTTAATCCGTACAGTACTGGGACGCGTTTTTACCTTAAGTTTTGTGCACGGTTAGACCATTTTATTAACATTAGGAAGAGCCTATGCCAGAACAGCGAATTCTAACCCTAAATAATGCCAGAACAGAAAACTTTACCCCTAGATCATGCCAGAATAGCGAATTTTACCCCTAGATCATGCCGGAACAGAGAAAAGTATCCCTGAGAGGTACCGGAATAGTTATCTCTGGCCAGGATCTTCGGCCGGCAAAGTGTTCACAGAAGTAACACACCTCGGCAGCCCCGGTTCGGTTGAGTGACTCCAGTTATTGACGGCAGGTAACAAGTCAGTGTGCGAGACTCTAATGAACCCATCTTTATTACATTCTTGTGTCCAGCGTGGGTGGCGAGGACAGCTGGAGGGGAGAGGCACGTGTGTGTGAAGGGGGAAGGGAGAGGGAGAAGGATTGGTGATGATGGCTGAGTAAGATTGGATGGAATGGGGACGAATTTAGTAGAGCGGCAGAAGAAAATAGTTAGATATAATTTTGAAACTATTTGCTGTCTCTGTCTGTCTGTCTGTCTGCCTTTGTATGTCTGTCTCTGTCTCTGTCTCTGTCTCTGTCTCTGTCTCTCTCTCTCTGTCTGTGTCTCTGTCTCTGTCTCTGTCTCTGTCTCTGTCTCTCTCTCTCTCTCTCTCTCTCTCTCTCTCTCTCTCTCTCTCTCTCTCTCTCTCTCTCTCTCTCTCTCTCTCTCTCTCTCTCTCTCTCTCTCTCTCTCTCTCTCTCTCTCTCTCTCTCTCTGTCAATCATTCAGTCAATCAGTTTATCACACAACTAATCCCACCAGTCAGTCAATCAGTCAGTCAATCTCTCAACCAGTCATTCCACCAGTCAGTCAGTCAGTCAGTCAGTCACACAACTAATCATTCCACCAGTCAGTCAGTCAGTCAGTCAGTCATCCATTGAGTCTCGCATTCCCACACCCCCTCACCTTCATAAGACGCATCCTGGACTGTCCTCTGGTGGCGAAGCGTGTGGCGGCGACAAACTCCAGGAAGGGACTGTTTTGTATCATCACCGCACTGCCGCTCAACACTCTAGGGAAGATCTCCGCAGCGTCCCCGTAGGCTCGAAACTTCTTCTGGAGGCTCTGAAGGAGGGAGTGGTGGTGGTGGAGGTTGTGGTGGTGGTGTAACTTTCTCATTCACTCCAAAAACTTCATTTCAGAATTCTCTAAACCTTCACTGTATAAGCGCCACACTGAGAAACGCCTCCTTCTGTCACCGCGACCATTTTCAAAGATCACAGAGACTAATAACAGAGATCTAAAGAGTATTTGTGTTGTTGATAATGCAGAAAACTTGTTAACATGTCAGTAGAATCACAGAAACACTTTTAAAACCTCGTGCCACTTCAACTAGAACCCTTTGAAAACAGTTAAGGTGTCAGTAGAATCACAGAAACACCCTTAAAAACCTGTGTCACTTCAACTAGAGCCCTTTGAAAGCAGTGGTGTTAGTAGAATCACAGAAACATCCTTAAAAGCCCGTGTCACTTGAACTAGAACCCTTTGAAAACAGTCAAGGTGCTGTGAGGCGTTAAAGTATTTCAGAATATGGGCTTTAAAACACTCAGAACCATTAGTAGTGTGTGCTTTGACTTGATGGAGAAGAGACAAGGAGTACTTCACAATGGAACACACCTCCCTTTTCCTTGTTACCTCGTACCTTCAAGTAGGGATCACTAGCGGAGCCCAGAGCATCGCCATAGAACTTCCCAACTCCTGAAACTTCAAGACCCGAGGCGTAGAGGTCCTTGATGGTCTCGATAGTGGCGGGAAGTTTGGTCACAAGGAGAAAGGCGGTGAGGTTGGTGGAGTAGACGATGGTGAGGATGATAGTGTAGATCCAGAGCGTGGCCACGAACACACGGGTTGACTGCATGCGTGGGATCTTCTCCTGTGATGGTGATGGTGACTGATGGTGATATTGCTCTCTCTCTCTCTCTCTCTCTCTCTCTCTCTCTCTCTCTCTCTCTCTCTCTCTCTCTCTCTCTCTCTCTCTCTCTCTCTCTCTCTCTCTCTCTCTCTCTCTCTCTCTCTCTCTCTCTCTCTCTCTCTCTCTCTCTCTCTCTCTCTCTCTTTTTCTATTCTTGTTTATTCCGTTTCTACCTTTCTTCCTTCTTCCCATTTTCTCTCTTCATTTTTAGCTCCCTTCAATTATTTCCTCCTTTTCATTACCTTCTGTTCTCTCTCACTCTTTTTCTCTCTTTCTATCTTCCTCTGTCCATCTTTCTCTCATCTTTTCCCTCCATTCTCTCTCGTTCTACCTTCCTCTGTCCATCTTTCTCTCATCTTTCTCTTCCATCCTCTCTCGTTCTACCTTCCTCTGTCCATCTTTCTCTCATCTCTCTCTCTCTCTCTCTCTCTCTCTCTCTCTCTCTCTCTCTCTCTCTCTCTCTCTCTCTCTCTCTCTCTCTCTCTCTCTCTCTCTCTCTCTACCTTCCTCTGTCCATCTTTCTCCCACATACCCTATTCCTTTGGCAATCCTCTCCCCTTCTCTTTATACCACATCTTGTCACCTCATTTTACCAGTACACTTCTTCCTTTGTCCCTTCACGCTTCAGTTATCCTTCTCTCTTCCCCTATCTTCTCTCCTTTTACCCTTTTTCTAGTTTCTTGACCCGCCCAGACTGGAAAAGGAAGGTCTAGGAGGCTTCACGTTCTTGCCCTCTGGTTTTCCTTCCTTCATTTGGTTTGTTAATGAGAGAATGTAGCTCCAAGCGGGAAGAGCTCCAGGCGAAGGCACTGAAGGGGTATTGTTGAAGTCTTAAGGAATCTCTTTGGCTTGTTTTAGTTTTAGATGTTGTTTTGGTTGGTGGTGAGGTGGGATGAGGTGTGTGTGTGTGTGTGTGTGTGTGTGTGTGTGTGTGTGTGTGTGTGTGTGTGTGTGTGTGTGTTCCTAACTCTTTTTGCCTCTTTATTTTGTCTTTTCGCCTTTAATTTTCTCTTTTTCATTGTTTTTCTTCCTAACTTTCTTTTTTCCCTCATTTTACCTCTACTTTTGTTGTTCCTGAGATGAAAACCTGTTTAAAAATACAGTTCTGGGCTTTATTATAGAAGGGAGTACCTGACTTTACCTGTAACTTAAAGAACACGGCATTAGATTACAATTAGAACACCTGGCGTCATCACCACCAGGTCTTAATTAGAGTGGAACACCTGGAATTACCTGAGGCATTCATACATAAGCTCTCAATCGGAAGTAAACACCTGGCTGGAGAATGTACGAGTAAACAATCTGACCTTTGATAAGACGCCTGTTTAGAAACGCCATGCTCTCTCACCGCGACAGTTTTCCAAGGCCACCGAGACAAGTAGCCGGGTTTTCAAGACAGTTTCTCCTTATAATAAACCAGAAATCTTGGCAATCCATCACCAGAACCATAGAAATACCCTTAAAAACACGATTATCTTCAATTAGAGCCAAAAATCTTGCCCATCTATCACCAAAACCATAGAAATACCCTTAAAAAACACGATTATCTTCAATTAGAGCCACAAATCTTGCCAATCTATCACCACAACCATAGAAATACCCTTAAAAACACGAGTATCTTCAACTAGAGCCTTTAGAAAGTAGTGATATTGAGAGAGCAAAGCGTTTCAGAATGCAAGCCTCTATGAAGAAAGTATTAGTTATGATTAATCTCTTCAGTAGCAGGAAGCGTTTTCATAATCATTCTGTTTACTGTTTTGACGATTTTACACAACTTCAGAAACGTGTGTTGGGATAAGAATAGCGAAGACTGTGGCCCATTAATCTTCTGACCTCCATAGATCCTTTCTAATGCAAGTAAATCGTCTAATCACACCGAAAACTTTTAAGGCAAAAATGCGTCTCAGTACCGAAGGGCTTAATTAGTGAGCACCTGCCCTCACCTGAGCCTCGCAGCAGTGGAGTCCCAACGCGTAGTACCAACTGACGTCCAGGGACTGTAAGCTGGTCTCTTCCTCCCCGCTACAGTGACAGATGGATGGGTGCATAAATAGACACAGGATAACTAGATAGACAGAAACAATTGGATATTTGACCTAACTAGATTAAGGAGTGGATAGATGGATAGATAGACACATAGGTGGATAAATAGATAGATAAAGGCGTGGATGAGTAGACAGATAGACAGAATAGATAAGAATAGATACACAGAAACGATGGACATTTTTCGTAATTACGTACTGCATTATTTAATCTTTACCATTTCTACACCACCACCACCACCACCACCACCTTACCAAAGCGCACTCCCTCGGGCCAGCAGAGCCAGTACGGGGCCAGCCACCACGAGGCCCACCGCTATGGCCATCCAGGTCGTGGCTTGGAAGGGGAAAGCAAGGGACTGCCAGCGAGGAAGGGGCGGCTCCGTGCGTGCCATGAAGCAACTCAGCTGGGGAGGAGGGAGGGGGGAGGAGGAGTGAAGGATAACATGACCCCCTGACCCTACCAAACATGACCCCCCGAGCCTCTGGCCTTACCAAACATGACCCCCTGACCTTACCAAACATGACCCCTGACCTTACCAAACGTGACCGCTTACCTGACCTTTGACCTCTGACCTGACCTTACCTTACCTCTGAGTCGTAGGGCGTGGTGTAGTCCAGAATGGCTATTCTCACGTGAGTCACATACAGATCCACCAATCCAATGTCCACCTCGTTGCGTGAAAGTCGGCCCATCATACCAGACCACGTTCCGTTTTCTTCCTCGCGCCCCCACCGCTCCCCTGCCGCGCCGCCACCACAGAAAATGGGAAATGGGTTGCTTACACTTGTTTCTATATTTAATTGGTTCAATTGTTGTTCTTACCACTGAAAGAGAGAGAGAGAGAGAGAGAGAGAGAGAGAGAGAGAGAGACGATAAAAAAGATCAAAGAAAACGAGCGTGCAAGATCACAAAAAAAATAAGGTGTGAGGGGGAACTTGTGAAAAAACGTTTTCTCTCTTTGCCTTTGATGACGGAAATAAGCGAAAAAAGAAAACGGGAAGCCTGTTGAACGTAGCAAACAAAGGAAAATGTTCAAAGGCTGTGTGTGTGTGTGTGTGTGTGTGTGTGTGTGTGTGTGTGTGTGTGTGTGTGTGTGTGTGTGTGTGTGTGTGTGTATTTTTCCCTTTCATTTTCTACTTTTACAATAGATCTAACTAAACATTGATAGTTGCAATAATAATAATCTGGGCCGTCGTGGTACAGTGGAACCATGCGTGCTTTGGTGTCCGAGGGGTCTCCAAGCTCACGGGTCCGAATCCTGTCCACGGTCCGAGTGTAGGTTGAAGTTCCTCACTTGGGGCAACGGTTTCCTAGCGGGTGGGCTTTGAGATAGGAGGTACCACAAAAAAAGTATCCCCTTTAGCCCATAAACTCCCGTGAAAAGCCCACATGGTATAAATAAAAAAAATAAAATAAAAATCTGTTTCCATTTCAAGCTCACCCTCAGGCGGTTCCTCATATCGTACGGTGAAATTCATGACTCTTGCTATCGTGTCCAGAACTCCGATGTCCGTGCCGTAGCGAAAGAGGACACTTCCATCCACGTCCCTGTAGTAGAAGACGCTGGGTGCCCACTCGAAGGTGACCGCCTGTAGAAGTAGCAGAAGGAGGCGTGAAGGAAAGATTAATGCTTTTGTTTTTTTACTATGCGAAGAAGTGGCAGAAGAATGAGGCTTTCCTTGATGTCTTTAACGTTAGACGGCCTTTCTTATATAACTGCATGTGGAAGTAGCAGAAGGAGGCGTGAGGGAAGGTTAATGCTTGTTTTCCTTTTAAGTATCTGAAGAAATGGCAGAAGAGTGAGGCATCCTAGATTTCTTTAACAGTAGGTGCCTTATGTAACGTGACTACCTGTAGAAATAGCAGAAGGAGGCGTGACAGAAGGTAGATATTTTTACTTTAACTACCTGAAGGAGTGGCAGAAGCTGTAAAGGTAAATATTTGCTTTATTTAACGCTAGGTGCCTTTTCTGACATAAATGTCTGTAGGAGTAGCAGAAGGAGACGTGATAGAAGGTAGATATTTTTACTTTAACTACCTGAAGGAGTGGCAGAAGGCTGTAAAGGTAGATATTCATTTTTTTTCTAACGCTAGGTGCCTTTTGTAACTTTGCCTGTAGAAGTAGCAGAAGGAGGCGAGAGGGAAGCTAACACGAGTACTTTAACACGGAGAACCTTTAGCGTGGTGCCCTTCAGATCCGCCACTCTGTCCCTGTAGATGACGCCCCCAGAGATAAACCTGCGGCCGCGCCATATGGCCACGCGCCCCACCAGCTGGCCGCCACGGTACAGCTGATTCACGTACACTTGCCATGTCCCCGGTGACGTACCCTGGGGAGGAGGAGGAGGAGGAGGAGGAGGAGGAGGAGGAGGAGGAGGAGGAGGAGGAGGAGGAGGAGGAGGAGGAGGAGGAGGAGGAGGAGGAGGAGGAGGAGGAGGAGGAGGAGGAGGAGGAAAAAGAAGACAAAAAGAAGAAGAGAAGAAGGATTAATTGAATGATTTCACTGTTCAGTAATATTTCTAGTAAAGATGGACGAGGAAGAAGAGGAGTTGGAAGAGGAAGAGGAGGAGGAGTAGGAGGAAGAGGAAGGAGGAGGAGGAAAAACGGAGAAGGAAGAAAGAAAAACAATGTAAGATGATCAAAATTCCTCTCTCTCTCTCTCTCTCTCTCTCTCTCTCTCTCTCTCTCTCTCTCTCTCTCTCTCTCTCTCTCTCTCTCTCTCTCTCTCTCTCTCTCAACAAGTCACCAATCTAACACAAACTATATCATATTTCAGCGCAATCACCAGAAAACAGATTTAAAGCTCTTAGATTCCCTTCACATCAGGATTCAATTCTTTATTCTCCTGGTCAATTTGTGGCCGTCTGTCTGTTTGTCTGTATGTATGTATGTCTTCCTCTTGTCGCAGTCTTCTTGGATCGCTGTGGTCGTGAAGGGAGAGTTGTGGTCGTGACAAGAGGGGTGGGTCGGTGGTGGGAGGTTGGGGATGGAGGGGTCTGTTGGTAGTGCTTGTGTTAAAGGAATTCTATTTGTTGTTATTATTATTTTTTTGTGGTTGTTGTTGTTGTTGTTGTTGTGTTCGTTCTTTTTCGCTGTGTGTCTTAAATGTGTTTCTCTCTCTCTCTATCTATCTATCTATCTATCTATCTATCTATCTATCTATCTATCCATATCATCACTTTATCCCTTAACACTGCTCTTATTCTTCCACCTTCCTCTCCCTCTCCTTCTCCCACCTTCCATCTCTCCTTCCCCCTACCACTCCCTCTCCCTCTCCCTCTCCCTCACACATCACTTCACCAGTCCCCCAACACAGCCCAGACTTGACTACCGTAAGCTCTGAACAAGAATAAAACAGTGAAATCGTTCTGTCAATCTGCTGTCTTCTTTGCTTTTCTGTCCCTCTTCCTGTTTACTAATGGGTTTTTGTCCCGTGATGGTACTTGGTGTATTATCATTTCTCTCTAAGTCTTTTCCTCTCTTCTATCTTTTGTTGCCCGTGGGAGGGGTTGAAAGGAAGGGGAGGAGGTGGTGGGGATGGTGGAGAGAGAGAGAGAGAGAGAGAGAGAGAGAGAGAGAGAGAGAGAGAGAGAGAGAGAGAGAGAGAGAGAGAGAGAGAGAGAGAGAGAGAGAGAGAGAGAGAGAACCATGTAGCTTAGAACGAAAAGAACGAAAAGACGAGAGACGCCACCACTGACTCCTTGCCAATCCAGGTCATGTCATTTCTGAGTAGCAACACCTGATAAACCAAGATGGGGAGAAGAAGACGGCAGGTAAGCAGGCAAGCAGGCAGGCCAGCCAGGATACATCACTGGCAGCTGTGACCAATGACAACTGCCATTGAGAAGGATGACAGATGTCACTTTTGTTTGAAATATTGGTAGGAAAGCTGCTTCATTAAGTAGGGAGCTGACATACTTACGTACATACACACATACACATGTGAGTGTACCTATTTGTTGGTGTATCATATATAGATATACATATGTAAAGACATTACTGTATTCATGTTGATTCAGGCAAATTAATTTTAGCATTGTTGCCAAACGCATCGTGCGCAAAAAATCACCGTGGTCGGCCTGGCTAGTTTACGGTGAGCTGCGCTGGCAACCTGGCGGGACAGAGTAACCAGCGGTGAGAGAGAGAGTGAGAGTGGTGAAGACAAAGATACCGTTAATAGTGATAGTGGAGAAGAGAATAGTGTGTGTGTAGCCTCTCAGTTATCAGAGGTTGACTATTTAAACACCGTTGAGGACACAAAGTGGACAGCGGTGTGTGTGTGTGGGTGAGGGTGCCTGCTGGTGACACGGACAGCCGCCGCCAAACAGTCTTTGGCTAATGTAAGTAATATATTGGTGTAACTCATCATTTCGCGGTGGTGCCATGTCATAACCTAACGCTGGTAACCTCCAGGACAACATATCAGTGAACTAACACCTGCACATACTTACAAAAACCCCAATACTGCAAGCCTCCAAAACGTAAACAAACCGATCCCCTGACCCGCCGCCTCTCTCTCAGCCATTATCTGCCTCATCTCTCACTCATTACAGGCCAGACAGGTCACAAAGTGGAGCCATAGGCCTAATCTTTCATGTCAGTTGTTGAAATATATCCATAATTGCCTGATTTGTGTGTTACGGAGGCCCAGTGAGGGAAGCAGGGCCTACCCGTGACGTCACGAGCCCCAGGCTGTGACGTCATCACCAGCTCCCGCCCAAAATGCCGGTCCCAGATGCTCGACTTCCACTATTATTTATATTTGTCTCAGTTCATTTATTTCGAGTCACAAGTGCCTTTTAAGGGTTTCTAATGATAGTTCGCAGTGTTTTACGTGTCTTCCATGCTTGAGTTGAGTGAAGTACGGTGATGTAGAGGGTGTTTATGACTTGAATGGGAGGGCCAAAATACGCTAAAATTTTTACCTCCGCTATCTGTGATTTTTTATTTGAGGTTGTAGCGAAGTGTTTGTGTTTTCAAAAGATGGTTTATCATGAGAAAAGTGTGCAAGGCTCCTGAGAAGTTAAAGATGTGGACTTTAAGAATGATATGTAGTCCTGTTAATATTGTAAACAACGTCATTTTTTAAATATTATTTTTTCTAATAGGGCGAGTTGCCAGGTTTTGATACATCGAAATGATAGTCATAATTTTTGAAAAACGTTATCGATTCAGTTGAATGAAATTGGTGGGCTTTGAAATTGTTTTTAAGCAAGTCGAAGTTCTAATACTTTATTTACTATACTTTTTAAAATATTTTTGTTATTCCTTTTCTCGGCAGTGTTTTTGTATTTTAGAAGTTAGTTTCGATTGATAACGAGTCAGAATTGTTACAGTATTCGTGTCCAGCTGCCTTTTTGGGAATCCTCATTTTCAAAATGATTTGCGTAACGTATATATGTGACGTCATCAAGGAGGGCCGACCCCACCCCGGCTGGACCCAGGCCGATACCTGGCTCCAGGCCCGAGGGTGTCGGGGTGGGTGGGTGGGTGGGTGACTGTGTGTGTGTGTGTGTGTGTGTGTGTGTGTGTGTGTGTGTGTGTGTGTGTGTGTGTTGCCTTGTGTTTCGTTATTAAGGAGGGAACCCACTGGCTGCACCCTGACCTACACCCTGCTACCGGCCGACCCGATGGTGTGTGTGTGTGTGTGTGTGTGTGTGTGTGTGTGTGTGTGTGTGTGTGTGTGTGTGTGTGTGTGTGTGTGTGTGTGTGTGTGTGTGTGTGTGTGTGTGTGACGAGGGTTGGGGGGCGGTTTGGTGAAGAGTGAGATGCCGTGATGACGCTCTGATCACGGGGAGGGACGGGACATGGACCAGGAAGGGAAGGTCAGGGAACGTCAAGTGAGTGGAGTGTAAAGGCTTAGTTACTGAGATGGCTGAACCAATTAAAGAAAAACTGCAGCCTTTACCTGGTGTTTGGCTACCAGGTGTTCCTACTCAGAAATTGCATGGTCAGGATTGTCAAGGAGTGAAGTGGTGGCGTTCGTACATTCTCACCTTAATTACTCCAACAAGATGTTCCGTCTTCCTTCCTTTGAGAGAGCCAGCCAGTTCCTCCAGGTCCCCTCTTGATGGCAGCACGCACAGATATCTAGCGGGAGGAGGGAGAGGGGAGTGTGGGTGTTTGTGGTGTTGGTGGTGGGGCTGAGGGTGGTGGTGGGTACGCTGAGGGGTTGTCACTTGGATTTTTAGATGTGTTTGAAAGTTGGAGGGTAGAAAATTAGTTTATATTTAGATTGTTATTTATTTATTTATTCATTTATTTTATGAAGAGAGGTAGAGGTGAGGTGTGTGTGTGTGTGTGTGTGTGTGTGTGTGTGTGTGTGTGTGTGTGTGTGTGTGTGTGTGTGTGTGTGTGTGTGTCTTCACTGTTGTGGCGATGTTGACTAACATTCTAGAGTGAGTAGTGAACAGTGTTTGGTGTTGTGGTGTGTGTGGTGTGTGGTGTGTGTGTATGTGTGTGTGTGTGTGTGTGTGTGTGTGTGTGTGTGTGTAGTGTGTGTGTGTGTGTGTGGTGTGTGTGTGTGTGTGTGTGTGTGTGTGTGTGTGTGTGTGTGTGTGTGTGTGTGTGTGTGTGTGTGTGTGTGTGTGTGTGTGTGTGTGTGTGTGTGTGTGTGTGTGTGTGTGTGTGTGTGTGTGTGTGTGTGTGTGTGTGTGTGTGTGTGTGTGTGTGTGTGTGTGTGTGTGTGTGTGTGTGTGGTGTGTGTGGTGGTGTGCTGTGGTGTGTGTTGTGTGGTGTTGTGTTATGTGGTGTAGTGGTGTTGTGGCGTGTGATGTTGTGGTGTAGTGCTGTTGTGTGTTGTGGTATGGTGTGTGTGGTGTGTGGTTTGTTTCTCTTCATCCATTTGCCACAGAAACGTTCACACTAAGTGGTGTTGCGTTGTTGTTGTTGTTTTGGTTGATGGTAGTTATAAGTAGCAGTAAGTAATGATGATGATGATGATGATGATTGTAATGGGTGACGGCAATCTTGATGATGATGATAGTTGTGAGTGACAGTAATAATGATGATGATAGATATAAGAGTGGCAGTAATCAAAGTGATGATGATAACAAGACAAGGTAGAAAAAAGCAATTAAAGATAAAAATACTCTATTTATTACTCAACACAATTGCATTCACTACTACTACTACTACTTCTACTGCTACTTCTAATTCTTTTATTTATACTATTACTACTACCATTTCTAGTACCAGCATTACTACTACCACCACCACCACCACCACCACCACCACCACCACCACCAACACCACCCCCACCACTACAACTACTACTACTACTACTACTACTACTACTACTACTGAAAGCAAAAAAACAACAACATATTTTAGTCCATTACCCCAAACAACAACACGCAAACCTGTCTTCTCTTCGTCAGGAGAGAAAAAATACTTGAAAAATTCTTTGTTTACAATTATTTATGACCACAATTACTAGTCTTTCTTTCCCTTCGTCAGGGGTGAAGGCGCCCTCACCTGCCACGATAGTCCCAGAGCAGCGGCCTTGTCTCACTCAGCGTCAGGAGGGGCGTGGGGCGTGACAGAAGCAGCAGGAACCCACGGCAGCCCATAGACACCCACTCCACCCTCAGGAGGTCCGCCACGGTATGTACTTCCACGACCTGTGTGTGTGTGTGTGTGTGTGTGTAGGTGATGAAAATTACGTCATGACAAAATTATTCGGTTCTCACACACACACACACACACACACACACACACACACACACACACACACACACACACACACACACACACACACACACACACACACACCTGTCTAGGGTTGGGCAGGGCGAGAAGAGGCTGCAACACCTGGTGACTGTCATAACCACTGTCATATGCCACCACCAAGTTACAGTGACGCATCTCTCTCTTCACAACACGAGCCAGCATCCTTCCCAGACTCTCATTCCAGTCCTCCTCTTCGCTTTGTGTTGTGGCGCTGTGACCTCGTGGGTGTCTTAGGGCCGTGGCACTGTGACCTTGGTGTGTTAACTCAGAGATGTTATGGTGAAGTGAGTTCTGTACCATTATCTTGTCCCCTGCTGCTATCCACGTAACCCACACGAGTATAAGTACCCGCATTTGTGTTATTAATCCACACATCCACCTGAAAGATATATAAAGTGTAGTTTAACCGCTTCAGTACTGGGATACATTTATATTTTGAGATTTATGTAGGATTAGACCATTTTATTGACATTAGGAAGGGTCTTCACTATTTTAATCCCTTCAGTACTGGGACCCATTTTTACCTTGAGACTTATTTAGGATTAGACCATTTTATTGACATTAGGAAGGGTCTATGGAGGTCAGAACAGAACATGAATGGACACAGTCTTCACTATTTTAATTCCCCACATGAATTTCTGAAGCTGTATAAAATCATCTAATAGTAACCAGAATGAATATGAAAACGTGGCATTGTACTGAAGGGGTTAAATGTTTACTGATATGTTTGATCTAATTTTCTTATTCCAACTAGTTCCTTTGTCAGCAAGGCGGCGTTAGGAAGGCTCCGGGTTATTATTGTAAAGAGTCACGTAAACACATAGGCGGAGCGGGACGGAGTGAACACAGCGGTACGCTTTCAATAGAAGTTATGCTACGTTCAATAAAGGCTTGTTACGTGCAGGAAGGAACACGTTTACTTATATGAATGAAGTAATGAGTAGGGAAGCGACGCAGCGGAGGAGCGGTGAAGGAAAGGAGTAAGAGATTGTAAAGTGAAGGATTGGAGGAATGAAAGCGTTGTGAGGCGAATGGGTAAAGTAATGCGTGCCCTGTGAAGCGAAGGAGTGAAGGAATTAAAGGCGTTATAAATTGAAGGAGTAATGACGGTATGAAGTGAAGGAACTAAGACCTTTTAAAGCGAAGGAGTGAAGAAATTAAAGACTTTATAAATTGAGGGAGTAAGGACAATATGAAGTGAAGGAACTAATACCTTTTAAAGCGAAGGAGTGAAGGAGTGATAGCGTTGCAAGACCAGGCAGCGAAGGAGACAAGTGGTCAGTGGTCAGGCCAGCAGATGTGGGCGGAGTGGCGGAGTGCAGGTGGAGTGTTCCCTCTTAAGCCCGGAGTCCATCAAAGTCTCCTCTCACCCAAACTTTTTATCCAACACACAAAAAACTGCCTCAGGAAAGTTGACGAGAGTTGAAGTGGAGTGAAGTGACCGCGCGCGCCTTTCCTGCCTCGTGAATTTTAGATACGTGAGTTCGCCCTTAAGTAGTCACGTTTTCTCTCAGTTCTCCAAGAGTTAGTTTAAGAAATCTTGGACCTTGAATTTATTTGAGATGAGAGATACGAGAAAATTATTGGAAACTTAAAAAGAAAAGTATCTTATATTCTCTTAACCCTTTCAGTACATGGACGCATTTTTTCCATGATTTTTTGTGTGTATTTAGACGATTTTATTGACATTAGGAAGGGTTTATGGAGGTCAGAAGATTAATGGCCACAGTCTTCACTATTTTAATCCCCCACATGAGTTTCTGAAGCTGTATAAAATCACCAAATAGTCACCAGAATGA
This sequence comes from Portunus trituberculatus, assembly GCF_017591435.1. Taxonomy (NCBI): domain Eukaryota; kingdom Metazoa; phylum Arthropoda; class Malacostraca; order Decapoda; family Portunidae; genus Portunus; species Portunus trituberculatus. The sequence continues at coordinate 7,163,563 of NC_059262.1, read as the reverse complement.
ATATGGAAACGCGTCATGGTACTCACGGGGTTAAGAAATCTTGTACTTGAAATCAATTTGGGGAATAAAACGATATAGGAAATTAATGGAAACTGCAAAGAAAAAAAAATCTCAAATCTCTGCAGTGATTCAGCCATTAAAAATCTGATTAGCTAATCCATTTTGCGCATGTATTTCTCGCAGGACGAAGAGACTTGATTAGGATTAGGATTCGTGGTTAGGTTTAGTTACTTAGGTTTAGTTGAGGGATGCAAATAGATAAGGTCAAATTAAGGTTTGGATAGGTTAGAATAGGTTTGGTTTGGGATAGTCTAGTTTGGTTTAGCTGAGGGATACAAATATATAAGGTCTGATTAAGGTTTGGATAGGTTAGGTTAGGTTAGGTTTACTTTGGTTTGAGGGATGTAAATAGATAAGGTTCGGTTGTTAATTTAGGTTAGGTTGGGTAAGGTTGGGATGTTTTATTTGAGTCAAGGGATAGAAACAGATAAAGCCAATTTAAGTTAAAGTCAAGTTAAGTTAATCTAGGTTAGGTTTACACTATTTAGTTTGTTTCGGATATAAGTATAGAAGGTCAGGTTAAGTTAATTTAGGTTAGGTTAGGTTAGGTTAGGTTAGGTTAGGTTAGGTTTGGATAGTTTAGTTTGATTTGGATGAGTTGAGGGGAACAAATGAATAGTCAGGCTGATTTGGTTAGGTTAGGTTTGGGTAGTTTAATTTGGTCTGGGTGAGTTGAGGGGTACAAATAAATAGTCAGGCTGATTAGGTTAGGTTAGGTTAAGTTAGGTTAGGTTTGGATAGTTTAGTTTGGTTTAGTTAAGGGATAGAAACAGATAAGGTGAGGCTAAGGTAAAGGCTGAGTGTGCTAGTGGTGAATTGATCACGGTCAAAAACTTCAAATCAAGTGTTCCCTTTGAGTAATTTTTCATTGGAGTTTCCAGCAAGTTTTGGGAGGAAGGAGATAATTAGGACGTCTTGTGTCCAACTTTTGTGGAAGGAAGAATCTCAAAGTGTAGCGTCGACTCATCAGTCACACCAGAGACTCAAATATTCACCATCACCGAGGCGCCTGGCGGTGACATTTAGCGTGGTGGTGGTGGTGGTGGTGCTGGTGAGGGAATTATGCAAAATCCCGTAGTCTTTTGTGTCCAAAGTGACTCGTTTCTGTCTCATTGCTGTCACTTGAAAGAAAACATGTTTGTGGTTCGTCTCTCTCTCTCTCTCTCTCTCTCTCTCTCTCTCTCTCTCTCTCTCTCTCTCTCTCTCTCTCTCTCTCTCTCAGCAGGAGTAGGCGGGAAGCAGAGGGTAGGACTGGGCAGGGCAGGGCAGGGCAGGGCAGGGCAGGGACCCACATAGGGCGGCCCGGAGTGGTTGGAGTGCAGTGTGGAGTGCTGCACCGAGTTTCTGTGCTGGCTGGAATGAAGCTGAGCATTGTTGGCGCGGCGCGGGCCTGGTGGCGGCGAAGAAGGAGGGTAACGGGAAGGGGTGACGCCATGGGTAACTCAGACATCGAGGCTACCAGACACAAGGAGCAGGGCCACGCTGACTGCAGGACTCCTGAACCACTAGCGGCGGGAGCCACGCGGTTAGGGCAGCAGGCCAGCGGCGTCCCAGGCTGTTTCTGCTGCTGCCGGAGCCTCGCGATGCTGTTCAGGCGGGACAGACGCTCCATGGCGCCCACCGAGGAGAATGATGTTGTGGAGACACAGAAGGAGGGACGGCACGCGCCCCAGAGGCAGGGCGCGGCCAAGTGTTCCTGGCCCGTGCAACGTAATGTCCCACTGCCGCCCCACCACCAAACGTTCCCGCCTTCTGGGAAGCCGGCGCCCCTCAGACTGAAGCAGCTGGTGCAGGACATGTGTGGCGCACCCGTCGACTTCACCGACTGGTCCACACCTCTACATGTCAGCCAAGAGACATCACCAGCGGCCACCACCACCACCAACACCACGAATGGCGGTGAAGCAGCCGTCAGGGACGCCTCTAGGACAGACGGCAGTGGTTCAGGGCGCAGCGGGAGGGCACCAGGTCGCTGCATCAAACGATACCAGCCGCTGCTTCCTAGACAGCCGGCGCCCCACTCCGTGCCGCCGCCCGGCCTGTGCAGGAGGGCGCTGCGCTTCGTGCTGATCTGCTTGTGGGCGCTGGCGGCGTACAAGATTGCCACGGACCTGTCCGGCGCCGTGCGGGACATTGTGCATCAGGCCGCCTGTGACGCCCCGCAGGACACAGAGCGCTGCCTGGCCTGAGGCCCGCAGCGATGCCCGACCCTTGCCCACTCTGGGACACAAACTATGTACACAAGAGACACTGTCTCTCTGTCTGTCTGTCTGTCTGTCTGTCTGTCTGTCTGTCTGTGTGTATGTGCGTGTGGGGGTGGGGGGGCATATGACCTCAGTATTATAATATCTAATTTATCTTCAACAGGAAAGCAAATCTTATTGGAATATTGTTTATTATACAGTATATATATATATATTGTCACACACACACACACACACACACACACACACACACACACACACACTTTGTTGTGCGAAGGTGCAGAAATGTGGTGGTGTGACGGTGTGCATGTTACATTTCTATGGATTTCTTGAGTCACGGTGAGCAATGAGGGTTTGGTGAGGCAATGCTGAGGTGTGTTGCCATGGCGCAATCACAGAGAGAGAGAGAGAGAGAGAGAGAGAGAGAGAGAGAGAGAGAGAGAGAGGAGATTCTAGGCCTGATGCGCAACACCTCTGTCCTGTCAAAATAGTTCAATAGTTCGTCTGCTTCTGTTGCTTCCACGCACGTCATATACGAGGCGTCAGCTTTCCCGACGGCACACACACACACACACACACACACACACACACACACACACACACACACACACACACACACACACACACACACACACACACACACACACACATACATACATACATACATACGTGTTCCCTCATTGGTTCGTGGCATTAATCTCAGCTTGTGTATAAGTATTTTGTGTAATCTTTTAATTCATCCCAGAGTTACGTACGCTTGCTCATGACTCCACACACACACACACACACACACACACACACACACACACACACACACACACACACACACACACACATTCACCATGACTAGGAATATTTACACTTCTATTCGAAAAACATTGAAAAAGAAAAGTAAAGAAAAAATAGAAAGTTGGGATTGCTGTTTTTTCATTCCTTTTCCTTCATTTCTTTCTCCTTGTCCTCCTTTTCCTCTTCTTTCATTTCTGTCCATCTCTCTTTCACATCTTTTCATCTCCCATTTTTATTATTTTTTTCCTTCTCTCACATCTTTTCATTTCCCATTTCTATTTTATTCATCTCTTTATCTTTTCTTTTCGTCTTTTTCTTATTTTCTTCTCATTTCCTTCATTTCTCCGTCTTTCTTTTCCAATTCTTTTCGTTTCTTCCATTTTTCCCCTATTTTCCTCTCTCGTGTCCTCTTTTCCCCTCATTTTCTTCTCCTATTTCTTTCTCGTTAATTTTCCCCTCTTTTTCCCCTCACTTTTCCTCCATACCTTTCGTAACTTCCCCTTAGTTTCACATATCTCTATTTTCTCTTTTTCTTCGTTTTCCCCTCACTTCCCCTCACAACCTCAGTCTACCTACCTTCTTCCTTCCCCTTCTTCTTTCCTCCTCTTTATCATCTCCCCTCATCTTAAAAAATCTTTCCTCATCCCCAAAATTTTCCCTCTTCTCCCCATTCCCCTCATGACCTCCCCTCACCCCCTTTCACTCTTCCCCTTAGCCATCACACCATTCCCCAACTCTTAAGCTCCCCTCCCTGTCCCTCCTCTCCCCTCTCTTCTTATCCTCTCCCCTCACTCAAGCTATATAAGAGCCTGGGTGAGGGGAAAGCCACCCATTTCGCATCCGACTCCAAACGCCTTCAGGAGAGGTAAGGAGAGGGGATACAGAGAGGGGACGCGCACATAGACGAGGAGAATGGGTGTGGTGGTGAGGAGAAGAGGAAAATAGTTTTGGTTAACGTGTGAAGAAGAAAGAGGGGAGGGGAAAGTGTGACGGTGATTGAGATGGAAATGAGGGGAAGGATGAGGGGAAAATGGCTGTAAACTAGTATATAGAGGGGAAACTAGAGGGAAAAACTGTGTAGGTTGGTGTGTGAGGGGAAATAAAGAGGGGAAATGGGTGTTGAGTGTCTGTGTAAGGAACAGAAGAGGGGAGAAGGGTGTGTGGTGGTCTGAGGGGAGGAGAAGAGGGGATAAAGATGTTTGTGGGTGAGTGAGAGGGGAAAATTAGGGGAGAGTAAGTGAAGAGGTGTTATTAAATCAGGTGGCTTCATAATTAAAGTGGTGAAGGAAGGGGAAACTCTCTCTCTCTCTCTCTCTCTCTCTCTCTCTCTCTCTCTCCGGAGGCGTTGAGGGGAAAAAAGGAAGGAAAAAAAGGGAGAAGTTACGGGAATAGATCAATAGACTCGTAATGAGGGGACTGACTGAGGGAGAGAGAGAGAGAGAGAGAGAGAGAGAGAGAGAGAGATAGAGTGGATGGTGAGAGAGGGTGGAAGGGCGTTGTGGGTGGAAAATAGCTAGTTAGGTTAAGTTAGGTTAGGTTAGGTTGGGTTGGGTTGGTTTAGGTAAGTAAGAGTTATCCCTGTGTGTGTTAGTTAGCTGCGCCCGTTTTCTTTGTCACTGCCTTGGTAATAGTAATAGTTCGCCGTTTGTGTGTTTATGTATTGAGTTTATTACTACTACTACTACTACTACTACTACTACTACTACTACTACTACTACTACTACTACTACTACTACTACTACTACTACCACCATTACTATTACTAATACTACTACCACCATTACTACTACTACTACTACTACTACTACTACTACTACTACTACCTCTACTACTACTATTACTACTACCACCACCAAACCCTCGGGGAATGAACGAGAAAGGGGAAACAAAGCCGTGGGGAATGAGGGGACGTAATGAGGAGAGAGAGGGAGAGGGAGAGGGAAAGGGAGAGGGAGACATTGAGATCTACACAAATTAAATTATTTTTCATATCTTCCTTTAAAAAAAAAAAAACGTATATTTTTCTAAACGTATTTTTTCCTTGTGTGTGTGTGTGTGTGTGTGTGTGTGTGTGTGTGTGTGTGTGTGTGTGTGTGTGTGTGTGTGTGTGTGTGTGTGTGTGTGTGTGTGTGTGTGTGTGTGGAGTCATCCTGTGTGTGAGATTTCAGAAGTCAAACAGATTAGTGGTGACGGTGGTGGTGGTGGTCGTGGTGGTAGTGGTGGTGGTGGTGGTGGTCGTGATGATGGTGGTGGTAGTGGTGGTGGTGGTGGTGGTGATGGTGGTGGTGGTGGTGGATTAATATTTAGTTTCGCCAGAGTAGTATTTGTGTTACATTTCTTCATTTATCCATCGAGTTATTCATTTGTTTACTTATTCACTATCATCATAAACTCTCTCTCTCTCTCTCTCTCTCTCTCTCTCTCTCTCTCTCTCTCTCTCTCTCTCTCTCTCTCTCTCTCTCTCTCTCAACATTCTTTCCTGTTTCTTCTTTTATTTACTCATTTATTTATTCATTTACTCATTTATTTTCCTCATTTATTTATTTACTCCTATATTTATTTATTTATTCTTTTTTTTCTTCATTTCTTCAACAGGTAAGAGCAGGATGGTTCCCAAGGCTTCACCCCCCGCCCCCGTCCCCGGCCCCCCTGGCACCCCCGCCTTCCTCGCCAGGGTGATGGCCCTCCCCGCCCTCAACCAGGCCATCCACACCTTCTACGACACGGGGAAGGTGAATAGTAGTAGTAGTAGTAGTGGTAGTAGTGGTAGTAGAAGTAGTGGTAGTAGTAGTGGTAGTAGCAGTAGTTGTTATATTATTATTATTATTATTATTATTATTATTATTATTATTATTATTATTATTATTATTATTAGTAGTAGTAGTAGTAGTAGTAGTAGTAGTAGTAGTAGTAGTAGTAGTAATAATAGTAGTAATAATAGGACAGTTAAGTTTTCCTTCACCCTAAGCAGTCACCTTTGGCGTTTAAACTGGACCCTAATGGTCACCCTACCACTACACACACACACACACACACACACACACACACACACACACACACACACACACACACACACCCTGTTATGTCACACCCTATGCTCAAGTCACCCTCTTCACCCTAACTCCATCACCTTATCCTTGTACCCTTTCTATCACCCTATTGCTGTGTACTAATAATTCACCCATGCTCACTCTTCATCCTCACTCTAACACCTTCCCTATGACACTGCGTCACCCTCCTGGCTGCTCGTCTTATCCAGTTCACCCTAGCATGAGTTTGGGTTAGGTTAGGTTAGTTAAGGTAAGGTAAGGTTAGGTAAGGTAAGGTCAGGTCAGGTCAGGCTAGGCTAGGTTAGGTTAGGTTAGGTTAGGTTAGGTTAGGTTAGGTTAGGTTAGGTTAGGTTAGCATGAGTTTGGGTAACATCTTAAGCTATCTTCTTTACTCTCTCTCTCTCTCTCTCTCTCTCTCTCTCTCTCTCTCTCTCTCTCTCTCTCTCTCTCTCTCTCTCTCTCTCTCTCTCTCTCTCTCTCTCTCTCTCTCTCTCTCTCTCTCTCTCTCTCTCTCTCTCTCTCTCTCTCTCTCTCTCTCTCTCTCTCTCTCTCTCTCTTCACCCTGATTTCTTGCCCGCCACGCTGCGTCACCCTAGGGCCTAGTCACTCTTAATCCTCCCATGACTGGCACCCTTGTGTGAAAAAGTGTGATTTTGGTATTTATTTTAATTGAGTCACGCTTCTCAGTTCATTTCTATCATTTCCTTCATATCATCCCTTAAAACACACACACACACACACACACACACACACACACACACACACACACACACACACACACACACACACACACACACACACACAAGCTTCTGATCTTGTCCTCCTCCTCCTCCTCCTCCTCCTCCTCCTCCGCCTCCGCCTCCGCCTCCTTCTCCTCCTCCTCCTCCTCCTCGCCTTCTTCTTCTTCCTCCTCCTCCTCCTCCTCCTCGCCCTCTTTCTTCCATCCTCTCCCGCCGCCACCACCACCACCACCACCACCACCACCACGACCTTTATCACCAAAAAAGCAAAACAACCCACTAATATTTGGTGTGCCTCCTTCACCGCCTCCGTCAGAGCAACGTGGTGGTGGGCGCGGCGTTGAGGGCAGCTGAGAGGAGCGTGAGGGTGGCGGCCACTGGAGCCTTGCCCTTAGCGAGCCCTCTGGTGGAGCGCGTGGGCGGATGGGCGGCGCTGGATGAATGGGCGTGTCGCGGCCTGGACAGAGTGGAGAAAGCCGTTCCGATAATCAACCTACCTGCGAAGGAGGTGAGAGAGAGAGAGAGAGAGAGAGAGAGAGAGAGAGAGAGAGAGAGAGTATTCGTATTTCTTCATGATTTTCTTTTCTTGTTTTCATTTTTTACGTTTCAGACAATTTTTTCTTCCTTTTCCTTACTTTCATTGTGTCCCTCTTTTCTATTTCTCCTATTCCCCTCCTTTTCCTCTCCTATTAACGTGTTTCTCCTCCTTTTCCTTCCTCCAGTTCTCTCTCTATATCTATGTCCACCACCTCCTCCTATCTATCTTTATCTATCCATCTTCCTCTCCTCCCTCCGTCAGCTTGTCTCTCTCCGTCAGATCGTAAACAGGACCCGCAAGACCGTGCTGGCGACAGTGGCGGGAGACAACTTGATCGTGCCCCAAACTCTGCTGGAGGCTGTCAGGTCCCGCGCCAACAGAGTGGTAGGTGGCGGGCTGGCGGTCACTGTGGCTGGCTGTGTGGAGCCAGTGAGGTTAGGCCCGTATTCTGAAACGCTTTGCTCGCTCACCTTCACTGCTTTCCAAAGGGTCCAGTTGAAGATACTCGTGTTTTTAAGAGTATTTTCATGGTCCTGGTGATAGATTGGTAAGATTTTTATTTTATTAAAAGGAGAAAGTGTCTTGTAAACCCGGCTAGTTGTCTCTGTGGCCTTGCAAAGTTGTCATAGTGAGAGGGGAAGGAGTTTCTGAATGCGGGTATTGATAGATGGGAGATGGGAGAATCAGTGAGTATGTGGATGAGTTTCATGGAATATTTTGTTAAGTAAGAGGAAAATGGCCCCCAAAAAAGCCCCACTTAGTTGCCAGTTCCCTTGCAGGAATATGTGGTAATAGAAATATTCGTGAATCATCTTGAGATTTATGACGTACCTTGACTAATGCTGCTATTTGTACCACCCCCTCCACCTCCACCTCCACCACGTGTCGCCAGGTGGACCAGCTGGTGGAGGCACCGGTGATAAAGCAGGTGGCTGGGCTGGCGGAGACCTCCCTGGACGCGGTGGAGCAGTACCTGGAGGCCCTGCTGCCCCGGGGGAAAGGGGACCGCCGCCAGAGCCGTGAGTGACGAGCGACCAGAGACGTAAAGAAAGAATGGGGCTAAGGGGTCAGGGGTGAGGGGCTGAAGGGTGAGGGCTGAGAGGTGAGGGGTCAGGGTTGAGGGGTGAGGGGTAAGGGGCTGAGGGATGAGGAATGAGGGGTGAGGGGCTGAGGGATGAAGGGTTGAGGGGCTGAGGAATGAAGGATTGAGGGGTGAGGGGTGAGGGTTACGGAATGAAGGTAAGGGGTGAGGGGAAGGGATGATGTTGGGAGGGGAGGGGGACTTTGTGATAAATCAATCCCAAGAGTGATCCCATTACCTGGCTTTGATATGTATAGTGTTAATTGGTTCCACCTTTGTGTCTGTGTGTGTGTGTGTCAGTGGTGCCCGGAGAGGGCGTGGTAAGCCGCACCCTGCTTCTGAGCCAGAGAGCCTCGCACCGCCTCTACCGCGCCGCCATCAGGAGGATGCGCCCAGACCTCACCTACGACCCCGCCGCCACCATCACCCTGGCCATGGTGGTGAGACGCACACACACACACACACACACACACACACACACACACACACACACACACAGAGAGAGAGAGAGAGAGAGAGAGAGAGAGAGAGAGAGAGAGAAACTCTTACTCTGAAGAGATCTAGATCTGAACACACACACACACACACACACACACACACACACACACACACACACACACACACACACACACAGGACAGTATTATGAGTGACACACAAGCAATAACCAAGATATGAAATTCCCAGCTTCCCCACTTCCACCACCGCCTCCCCTCTCCTCCCTCCACCACCCCAGCCCCGCTCTCCCTCCCTTCCACCCCATCCCCGCTCTCCCTCCACCACCCCATCCCAGCTCTCCCTCCACCACCCCATCCTCGCTCTCCCTCCACCACCCCATCCCCGCTCTCCCTCCAGTAGCAGCTCACCGCTTGCCTCCCCCAGGTGAACTACAGCCGCACGTCTGTGCTGGACCAGCTGTCTGAGCTGGCGCGCCACCCTGACCCCGGGGAGCAATTCAGCGGCGTGATGGCCGTGGTGCGCTGGCCAGTGCGCCGCGCCGCGGACACCGCCGCCAGCCTCGCCCTCACTTACGACACGCTGTCCGCCCGCGGCGTGCAGCTGGCGGACCTGTACCTGCCCCGCCTCAATGTGTCCATCTCCCGTGCCCGCGCCTCTGCCACGGACGCCGCCGAGAGGTGACGCTGCTGTTGCAGCAGTCAGGCGTGGCGCGCAGGCAGGCCCTGGCCCGCCTGGCGCAGCTTATGCAAGAGGGCGCCGCGCTGGCCAGGGAGAGGCTGGGCGCCGCGATGCCGCTGCTGCAGACGCGCCTGCAGGCCGTCACGCAGCAGACCACGCGGCTGCTGGCGCTGCTGCAGCAGGTGGCCACGGAGTCCGCCGTGCCGTTCATGCAGGGCAGGGTGGACGTGGTGAGGCGGCAGGTGGCCGAGGTGACGCCCGCCCTGCAGGCCGCCCTCATGTCCCTGCGGGAGGCGGCGGCGGATCTGGCCGTCACGCTGAGGGAGTCCCTGGTGGTGATGGCGCCCGTGGTGCGGAAGAGGATAGAGGCCTTCGTGGATTCGCTGCCGTTGGACCCCAGGACGCAGGCTGAGGTGAAGGAGATGATGGTGAAGGGCGCGGAGGAAGCGCGGGTGTGGGGCAGCGTCGGCCTGGTGGCGCTGCGCATGTCGCCGGGCATCGCTCTCTACGGCTCCAAGCTTACCAGGGTAAGTGTGCCACCAGGGTGGTGGTGGTAGTGGTAATAGTACTAATAGAAGTAATAGTAGTAATAACTGCAACAGCAGCAGCAGCAGTAGGACTATGGTAATAGTAGCAGTTATAGTAGTAGTAGTAGTAGTAGTAGTAGTAGTAGTAGTAGTAGTTGTTGTAGTAGTAGTAGTAATGGTGGTGGTCGTTAAGCAGCATGCATCTCTACTGCAGCGCTTCATGACAAACCTGCTGAGTGATGTCATGTCCTTCCCGCCCCTGGACGCCACCGCCGCCGCCCCCACCACCACCACCAGCGTCAGCAGCCCGCGTCCTACCCTGGTGCCCGTCAAGGTCACCATGATGATGCCGCGGAAGGACGCGAAGAGTCCCAGTAAAGAACACAAAACGAAATGAAGAAATTAAAGAAAAAAAAAAAACGGAAAAAAAAAAAACGAAAATCGAACGAAGGGCGAAACATACACGTAATTTGCCGGAGCGTCATTGTATGTCAAGTGTCGGAGTGTGAGATAAGCGGCGCGTGGAGACCTGCACTGGAGCCTGGCGTGTGTGCCTTACTGATGCAATACACCGCGTGCCAGACTGCCGCATGCATGGTGGAGTGCTGGGGCCTCATCGCTGCCACTGACCATGAGAAGCTTTAAGTAGCACATAGCAGTTGACGGTTGAGTGTGTTTGAAGTAACGGGAAGGGATTTGCATGCAGTGTGTGGAGTTGTATGGCGGGAATGAAGGATGCTGGGGGAGAGACAGACCCACCACTGCTCTCGCCTTACTCCTCTTCATTGTTTGCCTGTAATTCGTCAATAATAACACAGCGAATAGAGACTAATGCATCAGCTTGTGTATTGCAATCATAGGAAGTGCTTGTAGTCAACTGAATTATTATTATTGTTATTATTATTATTATTATTATTATTATTATTATTATTATTATTA
>NC_059262.1:7127500-7130000 GCF_017591435.1 Portunus trituberculatus | reverse complement strand
CCACCACCACCACTGCCCCTGAACCACGGAGAGGCCAGCCCGCCACGCACCTCCCGCCAGACACCCCGCAGCTGCAGGAGGCGCCGCGGATCCTCATTCCTGAAGGCGAGGATGAGGGAGGCGTCACCACACCCACCACACCCACCACTACTACCACAGTGAGCGACTCAAGCCCGCTACCACGTGTTACGACCACCGCTACCATCACCACTACCGCCACCAGCAGGAGTAAAGGCAGACGTCCTTCGAAAGAGGCGAGGAGGAAAGCAGCACGCACGCAGAGGTCCGCCCCGTCCAGCAAGCGCCTTCAGCAGCCAGACCCCGCCCCCGACTTCTCCTCCGCCTTCCCCGTGTGCTCCACCAACCCCTGTGGCGAGGAGCCCTCCTGCCACCCCACCACCTCCGTCGACCGGGGATACCTCTGCTTCTGTGACGACGGCTCGGTGGTGGAGCCCCACATGTCCTGCCGCCGCGGTGAAGAGCGTGAGTAGTGCCCAGCGTGTGTGTGTGTGTGTGTGTGTGTGTGTGTGTGTGTGTGTGAGAGAGAGAGAGAGAGAGAGAGAGAGAGATTTTTTCCAAGGGCTTTATTTTCCATAATATCTCTCTCTCTCTCTCTCTCTCTCTCTCTCTCTCTCTCTCTCTCTCTCTCTCTCTCTCTCTCTCTCTCTCTCTCTCTCTCTCTCTCTCTCTCTCTCTCTCTCTCTCTCTCTCTCTCTCTCTCTCTCTCTCTCTCTCTCTCTTTCTCTCTCTCTTTCAGGCAGTAATTTCATCTATTAGCATCATTATCCTCCTCCCTTCTTTCCGTGCCGCGTGTGTCGTCACCAACGCGGAACACTCATGAATCTGTGCCACATTTTCCGTGTAACCCACATTTTCTTTGCAGTGCCGGATCACCCAGGCCCGATACCCATCAACAGTCCCAAAGAGGTGAGTGAGTCCTGGCGTCATTATCCCCTTCAACCAATCACATACAAGATACCTGATGACACATATTAACCCCTTCAGTACCAGGACACGTTTCCCTATTCATTCTGGTGACTATTTGGTGATTTTCTACAGCTTCAGAAACTTATATGGGGATTAAAATAGTGAAAACTGTGGCCATTAATCTTCTGACCTCCATAGACCCTTGCTAATGTCAATAAAATCGTACACAAATCTCAAGGTAAAAATGCATCCCAGTACTGAAATATTGAAGGGATTAAAATAGTGAAGACAGTGGCCATTAATCTTTAAACCTCCATAGACCCTTGCTAATGTCAACAAAATCTTCAAATCGTACATAAATCTCAAGGTAAAAATGCATCCTAGTACTGAAGGGGTCAACAAAATACACTGAATCAATTACGAGAAGCTTTAGGAATGACGTCACTTATTTTCTATCCAACCAGTTCCGGCCGCTGTATTCCGTGTGGGTGGTGGGCGTGGCCTCGTTACTGGTGGTGATGCTGGTGATGGTGGCTTTCTGGAGGAGGAAGAGTCTGTGTGCGTGGATCAGAAACAGACACAGAGAGAAGAAGCCAGGACAGGTGAGAGAACAGGTAAAGAGATGGCTTGGTGAGCATGAGATGGCTTGGTGAGCATGAGATGGGTTGGTGAGCTTGAAATGGGTTGGTGAGCTTGAGATGGGTTGGTGAGCGTGAGATAGATGGGTTGGTGAGCATGAGATGGCTTGGTGAGCATAAGATGGGTTGGTGAGCGTGAGATAGATAGGTTGGTGAGCGTGAGATAGATCGGTTGGTGAGCTTGAGATGGGTTGGTGAGCGTGAGATAGATAGGTTGGTGAGCATAAGATGGGTTGGTGAGCGTGAGATAGATAGGTTGGTGAGCGTGAGATAGATCGGTTGGTGAGCTTGAGATGGGTTGGTGAGCGTGAGATAGATAGGTTGGTGAGCATGAGATGGGTTGGTGAGCTTGAGATGGGTTGGTGAGCGTGAGATAGATCGGTTGGTGAGCGTGAGATGGGTTGGTGAGCTTGAGATGGGTTGGTGAGCGTGAGATGGGTTGGTGAGCGTGAGATAGATAGCTATGAGTAAGACAGGTAGACAAGAAAAGAGATGTTTAAAAATGTTGATAGGTTGATAAAGGAAGGAATAAAACAAGAGATGATAAAGAAGAGAAAGGGATAAATAAGATAAAGGAATGAATAAGAGAGAAATAACGAAGAGGTAATAAATAAGAAAGGAATTAATAAGAAAAAGGAATGAATAGGAAAAAAAAAATAAAAAAAACAGTGAAAAATGAACTATAACCCTCAAAATATACCCACAAATCACAAAAATCACCAACTTTCTCTCCTTCACCGCCTTCTGCAGCCACCACGGGAGAAAATAAAATAAAAATCTAAAAAAAAAAAAAAAAAAAAAATTAACTCTAGCCATCAAAATTTACTCAGAAACCACAAAAATCACTAACCTTCCCTCCTTCACCGCCTTCTGCAGCCACCACGGGACTCCATACCGAAGCATAACTCTCTCGTGCCCTACAACTTCATTAGCAA
>NC_059262.1:7042500-7117500 GCF_017591435.1 Portunus trituberculatus | reverse complement strand
ACCCCTCCGTGTCCCCCAGCGGCGCACCCGTCACCTACAGTCAGCTGTGTCTGCAGGAGGAGGCTGGACACTTAGACCAGGATTTGTACCTCGTCCCGCGGCGAGTGGAAACCAGAGAGTACTTGACGGTGCTCAGTGTGTGACCTTGGGGCCTCCTGGGTGTTTCTGGGGTGAGAATGGGGTGTGTTGGGGTGGGATGGGGAGGGTTACATGTGTCCTGGGGTGTTTTTTGGGGTGACATGTATTCTAGTGTGTATTTCGGTGTTTTTTTGGGGAGAATGGGGTGAGAATGGGCATTTTTAGGAGTTTCTAGGGGGTGACATGTATTCTAGGGTGTATTTTGGGGTGATTTGTGCTGTGGGGTGATTTTGGGATGTTCCGAGATTAGTAATGGGTGTTTTAGAGTGTTTTTGGGATGACATGTATATTAGGGTATTTTTTGAGTGTTTTGGGGTGAGAATGGGGTGATATAGTATGATTTTGGGGTGACTTGGGTGTTCTAGCGTTTTTGGGGTGACATTTGATTTAGGGGTGTTCTGGGGTGATTCAGTGTGTTTTTTGGGCGTGTTCTAACATTTTCGAGTATTTTGGAGTTATTTTGTGTGTTCTCGTGTGTTCTGGGGTGTTCAGGTGTGTTCTGGGGTGTTCAGATGTGTTCTGGGGTGTTCTGTAGTGTTCTGGGGTGTTCTGGGGTGTCCTGGTATGTTCTGGTGTGTTCTGGGGTGTTCTGGTGTGACCTGGGGTGATCTGATGACCTAAGTTGACCCAAGTTGACCACGTGACCTGACCATCGCTTTCACCCCTCCTCTCTCTCTCTCTCTCTCTCTCTCTCTCTCTCTCTCTCTCTCTCTCTCTCTCTCTCTCTCTCTCTCTCTCTCTCTCTCTCTCTCGACCTGTGACATTCCTCTCTCTCTCTCTCTCTCTCTCTCTCTCTCTCTCTCTCTCCCTCACCCCTCTCTGTATCATTTCCCTCTCCTCCCCTTTCTTCTCGCCCCCCGTTTTCTTCCCGCCATCATTTTGACAGGCGGGAAGGAAAAAGCTGATAGTATTGTTTTTGCAAGAGAGAGAGAGAGAGAGAGAGAGAGAGAGAGAGAGAGAGAGAGATTTGGTAAGGGAAAAATAGTGGATCTCCTCCTCTTCCTCCTGCTTCTCCTTCTCCTCCTTCTCCTTCTTCTCCTTCTCCTTCTCCTCTTCCTTCTGCTTCTCCGCATTCTCCTTCTCCATCTCCTTATTCTGCTTCTCCTCCTCCTCCTCCTCCTCCTCCTCCTCCTCCTCTTCCTCCTCCTCATCTTTGTGTTATTTGAGTGTGTATGTTTTATTTTCTGTATTTTTATCATATTTTCTTTTGTTTTTCTTTGTCTCATCTTTTTTTTTTCATTTATTTTTCTTTCATTTTATTTTTCTCGCTCAATATTCTTCAATTTAGTGAGCGCGGTATTCAAAAGTTTCTCATTTCTATCCTCTTATTAAATTGTCTCTGTGTCTGACATTCCATTAACTCTCTCTCTCTCTCTCTCTCTCTCTCTCTCTCTCTCTCTCTCTCTCTCTCTCTCTCTCTGTTTATCTAATTTTATCTATCATATTTACCCATTATTCCCCATTTTTACTTTATTATCTCTCTTTCATCCTATTATCTCTTGCTTTACCATCTCTTATTCCTATCTTTATTATTTTTTCCCCTTTAATTCCCTTATCTATCTTCTACGCATTTTTTCCCATCATTCTAACCTCCACTATTATTTTCCTTCCCCCTCGGTTAATGAGCACACCTGAGGCACACCTGAGATACACCTGGAGACACCTGGGCGGTTCACATGAGGCTAATTAACCCCTTCAGCACCAGGACACGTTTCCATATTCATTCTGGTGATTATTTGGTGATTTTACACGGCTTCAGAAACTTATGTGGGGGATTAGAATGGTGAGGACTGTGGCCATTAATCTTCTGACCTCCATACACCCTTGCTAATGTCAATAAAATGGTGTTATCGTAGCCAAACTGTCTTAAAATGCCCTAAAAACATGCCAAACTTCTTAAAATGTCTCAAAAACATGCCAAACTGTCTCAAAATGCCCCCAAAACATGCCAAACTGTTTTAAAATGATCCCAAAACATGCCAAACGTTTTAAAATGCCCTTTAAAACATGCCAAACTCTCGTAAAATGCCCTAAAATCATGAGTGTGTGTATTCATTCTGGTTACTATTTGATGATTTTTAAACAGCTTATGTGGGGATTAAAATAGATAAGACTGTGGCCATTAATCTTCTGACCTCCATAGACCCTTCCTATTGTCAATAAAATGGTCTAATCACACGCAAAACTCAAGGTAAAAATGCGTCCCAGAACTGAAGAGGTTAAAATAGTGAAGACTGTGGCCATTAACCTTCTGACCTCGATAGACCCTTCCTAATGTCAATAAAATGGTCTAATTGCACCCAAAACTCAGGGTAAAAACGCGTCCCAGTACTGAAGGGGTTAAAGAGAAGATGATAGAGAGCGATGGAGGAAATTGATTAACCTGCAGATGATAGGAGCGGTGAAGATGTGTGTAATGTAGAAGGATTAACAATTAATGACACCTGAAGACACCTGAGCGGGTCACGTAAGGCTGATTAATTAACTTGTAGAAGATAGGAGGGATGGACAAGAGGTGTGCACTGTAGATAGGAGAGATGGACAAGAGGTGTGCACTGTAGATAGGAGTGATGGACAAGAGGCGTGCACTGTAGATAGGAGTGATGGACAAGAGGCGTGCACTGTAGATAGGAGTGATGGACAAGAGGCGTGCACTGTAGATAGGAGAGATGGAAAAAAGGCGTGCACTGTAGATAGGAGAGATGGACAAGAGGCGTGCACTGTAGATAGGAGTAATGGACAAGAGGCGTGCACTGTAGATAGGAGTGATGGACAAGAGGTGTGCACTGTAGATAGGAGTGATGGAGAAGGGGCGTGCACTGTCGAGGTCTACAAATTATCACTACCATCTTTATTTTTGACAATTTGGACATACTTTTATCAGTACAGAGAATTAATTTGATTTTTTCATTTTTTTTTTTTTTTATATAATAGGGAGAGCCGGTCAAGGGCAACAGAAAATGGAAATATAGGCCCACTTGATAGCCAGTCCCCACAAAGATTACTAAAGTTAGCCAGAATAATGTTACCTTGCTTGTTCTTCTTTTGTGTTGGTTTGGGCGTGTGTTGGTGTGTTATTGTTGTTATTGTTGTTGTTAGGAGGAGGAGAAGGAGGAGGAGGAGGAGGAAGAGGAGGAGGAGGAGGAGGAGGAGGAGGTGTGGTAATGTTTCTTTGAGTGTTGTTTGATTTTATGTCATTGGCAAGTATGATGATAATAATAATAATAATAATGATAATAATAACAATAATAAGACTAAGAATGATAATGATAGGAATGATGTAATGACGGCTAAAACTACTACTACTATTACTACTATTACTACTACTACTACTACTACTACTACTACTAATAATAATAATAATAATAATAATTTCTGAAGTTTGCCTAATTATTTTTCTATGAAGATACTCAAATGAACTACCAGCGCCATTATTATTATTATTATTATTATTATTATTATTATTATTATTATTATTATTATTATTATTATTATTACCATTAGTGTTATTAATCATGGTCGTCATCAGGTGAGTACAAAAGTATACGTAATGGCGACACAAGGGCTGTAATACGAGATAATAGCCTTGACTTTCCACCCTTATTGTATTGCATTATTTATACCCATCAAAGAAAACGGAGTATTGGCAGGGGACACTCTCCTAATAGTGAGTAATGGTGCTCTTCATATCTATTTATCTACCGTGTCTGTCTGTCTGCCTGTCTGTTTGCCTGTCTGTCTGTCTGTCTGTCTAACTCAAGTACTGTAAGGGGAAGAAATGTGTGTAAAGGTAATCTATTTAAAATTTAGTCTATTTGTAAGCTATATATATATTTTTTTCATTTTATTTGAATTTTTTGATTATTATTCATTTTATTTTAAGTTGATTTTTTGCCAGTTATTTTTTTTTTAAGTCATGTTTTATTTCCTGCAGTCTACCTTTTTATTTCACGTTTTCTGTGATTCCCTCTTTATTTTACCCCATTTTCTACATCTTTACCCCATTTATTCCCGTTTTCTGTGATTCCCTCTTTATTTTACCCCATTTTCTACATCTTTACACCATTTATTCCCGTTTTCTGTGATTCCCTCTTTATTTTACCCCATTTCCCGCATCTTAACCTTCATTTCTTTGGTATTTGCCCATTCAGTCTTAGTGTGGCCGAGTTTTCCCTTAGTTAGCCCCCTTATCCTCTCGTTCCCCGTTTTCTTTACCTGTAAATACTAATTAGTTGGAGAATCAATTAATTTTACTCTCTTTTAATTTGTTGTGTTATAATCATGTGCATAGAACATTACAAGAACGTCAGAGCTGTTCACCTTCCTCTTATTATTATTATTATTATTATTATTATTATTATTATTATTATTATTATTATTATTGTGCCATTATTGTTCTTATTGTCGTCGTTAGTATTATTGCTATTATTATTATTATTATTATCATTATTATTATTTCTATTATTATTACTCTATTTTAACCTAATTTGTTCCCGTTTCCCGTTTTCTATGTCTGTACAGTAGCTCTAAGATGAATTCAGTTTTACGTTTTCTTTTTAGCCTTTTTTTTTAGTGTACGCTCTCAATGTCTCCCACTTCCCGTTTTCTATGGTGTGTACAGTAGTTGTAAGGCAGTGTGGAGGCAGCCTTGAGTTCAGTGAGGGTTGCCTAATGTTATTTTTTTCCCGTTTACTGTCTGTTTAAATTGAGTTGACCTGAAGTGGCTCCGGATTGGCTCAAAATACCAAAAGGGGCGTGGCTAGACTGTCAAATCGCTCTCTGATTGGGCAGTTGACAGAAAATGGGCGTGACTTGACTGAAATCTCGCCTCCCATTGGTCAGTTGACAGTAAATAGGCGTGGCTAGACTGTCAACCCGCTTCCTGATTGGCCGGTAGGCGTGGTGAGACTGATTCCTCACCCCTTAGTGAATGGGCGTGGCTAGACTGATTCCTCGCTCCCTGATTGGCCAGTAGATACAAAATGGGCGTGGCTAGACTGTCAACTCGCTCCGTATTGGCCAGGAATACTTAAAAGTGGGCGTGGCTTAACGGTCCCCACTAAATGTATACTTAGAAATGTTCATACGAGACGACTAACCTTAAATTTTTTGTATTTTTGTGACTGTACAGATGATGGGGAGGGAGGGGGAGGAGGTAGGGGGTATGGGGTGGGGGGGGTAGCTGTCATACTAACAACCAAGCTTCTGTCGTAAAGTGTTGTATTTTCCCTGTATTTTCCCCGCCAGGACCTGTAATGATCAGTATTAATACATTATACACTAATACACTAAAGAATGGACTCTGGAAAGCCGCCATTTTTATTGTCCTCACGATTTTATTATATTTTTTTTTTCGTATTTTTTTTTCTATGTTGTTGTTGTTGTTGTTGTTGTTGTTGTTGTTGTTTTATGGAAAGCCGCCATTTTTATTGTCCTCACCTTCAAACCTCAAGATTTATTTATTTATTTATTTTTTTTTTTTCGTATTTTCTTCCCATTTCGTTGTTGCTTTTGTTGTTGTTGTTGTTGTTGTTGTTGTTTTCTGTGTTAATGCTTCTTAATCTTGTTCTTGTTTTTCTTTCTTTCTTTCTTCTTCTTCTATTTTTTCTTCTTCTTCTTCTTCTTCTTCTTCTTCTTCTTCATTTATTTTAGCATTTTTATTCATTTTCTTTACCAGAGAGAGAGAGAGAGAGAGAGAGAGAGAGAGAGAGACGAGGATAAAGAAACCTACATAACGATGCCACGTGTTCATTTATTAATCATTTTTAATACACTGTACAACACTTTCAACCTCTCGTAACGTCACTGAGGCTCGACCAATCACAGGCCTTCAATCTGGGACGTCATCAAGGCTCCACCAATCACAGGCCTTCAATTCGTGACTACACAACTGAGCCTCGACCATTCAAAGGCCTTCAATTTGTGACTTTAAGCCTCGACCAATCACAGGCCTTCAATTCGTGACTTCAACTGAGCCTCGACCAATCACAGGCCTTCAATTTGTGACGTCACCACAAACAAATGCATCATAAACTACACACAATCTCACTTGGAGGAAATGAAAATGGAAAATAAAAGAAAACGGATATATTGAAAAGGAAAATGATAAACAGAGAGAGAGAGAGAGAGAGAGAGAGAGAGAGAGAGAAAATAATGATAATAATAATTCTATCTACTATTAGCTATCAAATAAAATAGTTTAGTCTTCGTTGAAACTGCTACTAAAGAAAACGGAGGAAACGAACGAAGAAAACGGGAGGAGGTGGAATATCATTATAATACCCCCATATATATATTTTTTTTCTCAACTCGCGTATCGTATCAAATTATCGCTATGGGAACCAGATACGACACACACTTAGCAAATACAAATACACAGCGATTCAAGGAAAAGAAAACGGGAAGCGTCTCCTTACAGTGACAGGGAGGAAAGAAAATAGGTAATCTCGTTTTCTGTTGGGGAAAATACAAGGGGAGACTTAGATTAACGAGAGAGAGAGAGAGAGAGAGGGGGGGGTGTTAGGGGTGTAGTAATAACTTAAGCACCATCACAACACTTCTAGCTAAACAATACACAAATTCTCTGTGTCATAAGTTAGCGTGGGTGGAAAGGCCGCGTCATTGAAGTTGAGGAGGGTTGCCGACTTGATGGCTCTCCGCACTCTGGCGCCGTGGTAGATCCTGTCGTACTCCTGAAGGCGGGGCAGAAGGTGAGAGACAGGGGGCGGGAGAGAGAAAGTAAGAGAAGGAAAGGATGAATGAAATAGAAAAGGTTAAAAAAGAAATGGAAAATGGAGGAAAAGGTTTTAGAAGGAGAGAGAGAGAGAGAGAGAGAGAGAGGAGAGAGAGACAACATTAGTATATGGAACAAAACAATGAAAAAAAAAATAATTATATACTATTTTAACTTAAAAGATCAAAACTTTACTCTTGTATACACTCTCCCACTCTCTCTCTCTCTCTCTCTCTCTCTCTCTCTCTCTCCCATTCCTTCAGGCTGTACAAATGTCGTCTGTGATTTTGTACTCTCTCTCTCTCTCTCTCTCTCTCTCTCTCTCTCTCTCTCTCTCTCTCTCTCTGTACAAATGTCGTCTGTGATTTTCTCTCTCTCTCTCTCTCTCTCTCTCTCTCTCTCACCTGTAGCCTGGCGCCGTAGAATGTGGCTCTCTCTCTCCTTCTTGCCATATAGTCGCTCTCCACCAACCACTTGTGTTCCCAGCATTCCTCCACCGTGGGCCTCTTGCTGCTCGGAAATAGATAGATAGATAGATAAATAAATAAGTAAATAAAGTAAGGTAAGTCATTGAAATATTAAGTTCTATTCTCTAACTTTTCCTTCATTGCCTCCACTGTATTAGATTTCAAGGTTTCGTGTTTAAAAATGGCTTTTCTCTCTCATCACGAGTGTTTTCCAAGGCCACCGAGATGACTAGCGGTATTTTCAAGTGTTTCTACGATTAATAGTGTTGAAATATTGTCACTCTGCCTCTTGAACTGTAAAAACACCTTAAAAATGGCTCGTTTCTCTCATCACGACTGTTTTCTAAGGCCACAGAGATGACTAGCGGGGTTTACAAGAGTGTTTTACAATTAATGTGTTGAAATCTTGTCAGTCTGCCTCTTGAACTGTGAAAACACCTTAAAAATGGCTCTTTTCTCTCATCACGAGTGTTTTTAAGGCCACAGAGATGACTAGTGGTTTACAAGAGTGTTTCTACAATTAATAAGGCAAAAATCTTGTCACTCTGCCTCTTAAACCGTAAAAACACCTTAAAAACTGGCATTGCTATTTTCCTTATCTTAAATAACAATAGTTCCAGCCACTATAGATTAGATAACGTGAAGATAGGCATTGCAAATAAGAATATTATGAAAAAAATATCAATGAAGTGAAAAGATAAGAAATACATAACTGGTATCACTGTTTTCCTTATCATACGTAAATCTAGACTGGAGTTCCGTAAAGATAAGATAAAATGATCATAGAAATATCGATAATAGTGATGATTTTAGCCATTAGAGATTAAAATAACTAAAAGACATCATATTCACGCAGGCTGCCAACCGTGCGTGGCCTACGATCTTAACTACACGTAATTCTCGTTTTCTTTCACTAATTCGTAATATAACAGACCCACAAACATACAGACATGATAATTGGTAATAATAAAATTGCTAGTGATTATCCCAGTCACGAAAAATTATTGGAAAATTATTTACACTTGAAAGTCTAAAGGAAAAGCAACTGCAGGCATACCAACACAAATTAAGCTAAATATTCTTTAACAAATAAACAATATGAACAATTCTCAATAGAAAAAAAACACACAAACCTACATAATAAATCCCGAAAAACAATAATATAGTAATCCTAGCCATTAAAATCCTAAAATAAACAAAATAAAACCATAAAATAAATCCCTGGTAAAACTCGGAACAGTTGTCACTTCTGGACCTGGCACCATGGCGAGCGGTCGACAAGCAAATTTCTCCCAAAAAACACGTTGATTTAGAGCGAAGGAGCCATTATTACGCCACGTCCTTCACACTACAGCTGCAGTGAGTATCAGAGAATATATAGTAGTGAGGTGATGGATTGGTGACGTGTAGGTGTTAAGATATTAGTGTTTAAATGTGACCTGGTGAGCGGCGGGTCAAAGGTCATGGTGTGCGGGAACAGGCCAGACTTATTAAATATTTGTTTTCATTGTTTTTTTTTTTTGTGTGTGTGAGAGAGAGAGAGAGAGAGAGAGAGAGAGAGAGAGAGAGAGAGAGAGAGAGTGAGAGAGAGTGTAAGGGTGATTTAAATGCTTGTTTCCCTGCTCGTTATCTCTCTCTCTCTCTCTCTCTCTCTCTCTCTCTCTCTCTCTCTCTCTCTCTCTCTCTATGTGATTGCTGATTTCTACGGTAGAGAGAGAGAGAGAGAGAGAGAGAGAGAGAGAGAGAGAGAGAGAGAGAGAGAGAGAGCAACGACTGTAAGGATGATCTAAATACTTGTTTCCCTGTTCTCTCTCTCTCTCTCTCTCTCTCTCTCTCTCTCTCTCTCTCTCTCTCTCTCTCTCTCTCACCGTAGAAATCAACAATCACATAGAGAGAGAGAGAGAGAGAGAGAGAGAGAGAGAGAGAGAGAGTAAGTGTGATTTAAATGCTTGTTTCCTGCTCGTTATTCTCTCTCTCTCTCTCTCTCTCTCTCTCTCTCTCTCTCTCTCTCTCTCTCTCTCTCTCTCTCTCTCTCTCTCTCTCTCTCTCTACCGTAGAAATCAACACTCACACACACAGAGAGAGAGAGAGAGAGAGAGAGAGAGAGAGAGAGAGAGAGAGAGAGAGAGAGAGAGGAACGAGTGTAAGGATGATTCAAATACTTGTTCCCTTGTCTCTCTCTCTCTCTCTCTCTCTCTCTCTCTCTCTCTCTCTCTAAGGTTGATGTTATATCCGTATAATCGTCTCTGTGTGTGTGTGTGTGTGTGTGTGTGTGTGTGTGTGTGTGAGAGAGAGAGAGAGAGAGAGAGAGAGAGAGAGCGAAAGGGAAGGAGGTCGAAAGGAGGGAAATATTTAAGAAAAACAATGGAGAGATATATAGATGGAAAGGTAGGAAAGGCTGTGTGTGTGTGTGTGTGTGTGTGTGTGTGTGTGTGTGTGTGTGTGTGTGTGTGTGTGTTTGAAAGGTACTTAGGATTAATCAGCCCAGTTTCCGCGTCTCTTCTCCCTTCACGTTGTCACATATTCACGTTGCCACATATGCCAAAACACACTTGTCACCTGTAATCATCTGCACTTCACCTGTTTACCTCTACCTTCTCTTGTTACCTGCGCAACACCACCTCCTCTCCTCCTCCTCCTCCTCCTCCTCCTTCTCCGCTTCATCTCTATTTCGTCCACCTCTCTAATTAGGAGTCATCACCTTTCACGATCATTAACACCCCCTATTGCTGCTACACACACACACACACACACACACATTGCTATTAACATCATTGCCACTCCCTCCCTCCTTTCTTCCTCCTTCGCTCCTCTCCCTCCCTCTTACTCCTCATCCTCTCCTCTCCTCTTCCTTTCAACTCCCTACTTGCTTCTGTACTTTCTCCTTTCTGTGACCTGAATAAAGAATTAATCAATATTCCCTATTATTCATCCATTTTGCTGGTAATTTCTTGATTTCCCTGCCTGTTTTTTTTTTTTTTTTATTTATTACAACTAGTGTCTCATTAATCGCCTCCAACACAACGTCTCTCTATTTTTGTTACTCTTTATTGCTGGGAAACTCTGAAACTCCCTGCCTGTTTGATACTTTTATAGGTGGCAGATTTCAAGACCTTTTATTTACCTATTTATTACAACTAGTGTCTCATTTACGCCCCCAACACCCCCTCCTTCTTATTACCCTTGACTGCTGGTAAACTCTGGAACTCTCTACCTATTTTATGCATTTCCTTCTCCCTATGATTTCAACTTTTTTGTATGAGACAGAATTTGACCTTTGACCTATTTATTACAACTAACACCTCAATAACTCCCTTAAGCCATCCCTTTTTTATTACCTTTGACTCGGGAACCTGTTGTATTAATTGAACTTTGCAGAAGGCGGAGTTAATGACCTTTTTCTACCTATTTATCACACCAAACACTTCAATAACTTCCCTACAACACTGCGTCTCTACACCCTTCACTGGTGCACCTCCCCATACACAGCTTCCGCATCTCGTCTCTATTCCCGGTGCCACGTATGCCAACACTTGTCACCTCTAATCATCTACACTTCACCTGTTTACCTATACGCACGCTGATTAACTGCTCCTCAACTCTTGTTACCTGCGCATTTCCTCTTCCTACTCCTCCTCCTCCTCCTCTTTTTCCTCGTCTTCCTCTTCATCTCTATCCCGTCCACCTCGCTAGTTAGAAGTTATCACATTTTACAATCATTCACCTCCCTTTGCTGCTACACACACACACACACACACACACACACACACACACACACACACACACACACACACACACACACACACTGGATATAACCATTACTCTAACATTAATGAATAGAAAATAGGAAAAAAAAAAATTAAAAAATCAGAAGAGGTAACCAGTTCTCACCTTGGGTCACGCTTGAAGATGAGCATGAGGAACCTAACCACCTCCTGACTCACGCCGGGGTTGAGGTATTCCAGCTTGAACCTCGAGAATTGCACGTTTTCTGTGGTGTCCTCGTCGTCCACCCCTCCGAAGGCACTCCTGCCGGCGAGGAGGGCGTAGATCACACACCCCAGGGACCACACGTCGCTGGTCGGGTGCGCTTTTCGCTCTAGTAGGATCTCGGGGCTAGAGAGAGAGAGAGAGAGAGAGAGAGAGAGAGAGAGAGAGAGAGAGAGAGAGAGAGAGAGAGAGAGAGAGAGAGAGAGAGAGAGAGAGAGAGAGAGAGAGAGAGAGAGAGAGAGAGAGAGAGAGAGAGAGAGAGAGAGAGAGAGAGAGAGAGAGAGAGAGAGAGAGAGAGAGAGAGAGAGAGAGAGAGAGAGAGAGAGAGAGAGAGAGAGAGAGAGAGAGAGAGAGAGAGAGAGAGGTTAGTTTTGACATATAGATAACATTGTTGTTGTTATTGTTTTATATTTCTATCCTCTCTTTTTTTTATTTTTATTTATTTATTTATTTGTTGTTTTTGTGACAGTTGTGATTTTTATCGTTGTTTTTTTTCCATAATTCGTGTTTTTTTCTCTTGTTTTGGTTTTGTGTCATTTTTTGGTGTACGTGTTGTATGTTCGTTCGCTTTGGCTTTCGTTGTATAGTGATTGGAGTGGCCTTGACCTGCCTTGACACACACACACACACACACACACACACACACACACACACACACACACACAAATCTTTCCATTTTTCCATTCCTTCCCTATTTTCCCCTCTCCCTCTCCATTCTTTCCCTCCCTACCTTCCCTCCCTTTCCCTCTCCCTCCCTTCCCCGTCTCCTTTCCTTCCCTCTCCCTCCCTATCCATCCCTTTCCAATTCCCTCCCTTAAACCTTCCCCTCTCCCTTTCTTTCCCTCTTCCTCTCTTCTCTTCCTATCTTTCCTCTTTCTCCATTTCTTCTCTACTTTTCCTTCTCTCTCCCTTCCCTTCCTACTTTTACCTCTTCCCCTTTCTTTCCTTCCCTCCCCTCTCCCTTCCCTCCCTTCCTCCTATCTTTCCCTCTCCCTCCCTCCCTCCCTCTTCCCCTTCCTACCTCTCCCTCTCCTTCCCTCACCTGTGTAATCAAGAGCACTGGAAGGTGAAATATCAGAGCCCAGATTTGACATTTTCTGAACACTGCCGAGATCCACCAGCTTGACGTCACACCTCCTTGTTGACACCACCACGATATTGTCAGGCTGCACGTCCAGGTGACTGTAGCCCCGCCAGTGCAGGTAGGACAGGGCGTCGAGTACCTGGAGGAGACGCAGAAGGAGGGTGATTGTTAGGTAAATAATAGATTAGGTTAGGTTAGGTTGGGAGTTTGTGAATGGTGAAGAGAGGACTGTGTTGTGTAAAGTCCAGGCCGTCTTGTACCTGAAGGAGACGCAGAAGGAGAGGTACTATTAGGTAATTAATTACTATAGTGGTTAGGGTACCGTGTGTTTGCTGTTGTATAGGAAATAACCAGGGCGTCTTGTACCTGAAGGAGACGCAGAAGAAGAGAGGAGACTGTTAGGTAGATAGTTGCCAAAGGACTTTTTAAGGGTGGTATGTTGGGGGGAACTGTGTTGTGGTGTAGGGAAAGCCCAGGGCGTCTAGTACCTGTAGGAGACGCAGAAGAAGGGATACTGTATAAAACTGCGTAGGAGGAAGGATTTTGGTGTGTTTTGGTTAGCAGTAAATGTTGAACCAAAGCTGTGACATTTTCCTGAAGGTTTGCTGCGATACTCTTGTTTTAAAGGGCTCCATTTAAAGAGCTGATCGCTCCATTTAAAGGGCTGATTCCTCCATTTAAAGGGCTGAATTCTCCACTTAAAGGGCTGATCACTCCATTAATTTTAAAGGCCGATATATAAACAAACTAAACAAGAGGCCAGATGAGGGTGTGTGTGTGTGTGTGTGTGTGTGTGTGTGTGTGTGTGTGTGTGTGTGTGTGTGTGTGTGTGTGTGTGTGTGTAATTCACTATTTGATCCGTTGCAGTCTTTGACGAGACAGCCAGACGTTACCCTACGGAACGAGCTCAGAGCTCATTGTTTCCGATCTTCGGATAGGCCTGAGACCAGGCACACACCACACACCGGGACAACAAGGTCACAACTCCTCGATTTACATCCCGTACCTACTCACTGCTAGGTGAACAGGGGCTACACGTGAAAGGAGACACACCCAAATATCTCCACCCGGCCGGGGAATCGAACCCCGGTCATCTGGCTTGTGAAGCCAGTGTGTGTGTGTGTGTGTGTGTGTGTTACCTGTGAGACGACGGTGTACACGTGCTGCTCGTTGTACTGGTATTGTGTGGCCAGGTACGTCAGGATGTCCATGCCACTCAGGGGCTCCATCACGAAGAAGGTGAAGGCGCCCACGCTGCTCAAATGGGGAAGAAAGTGAGTGAGTGAGTGAGCGAGTGAGTGAGTGATTGGTAGGTATAGATGGGTGAGGTTTGTCAGTGATGGGTAGAGAGAGAGAGAGAGAGAGAGAGAGAGAGAGAGAGAGAGAGAGAGAGAGAGAGAGAGAGAGAGAGAGAGAAATAGACTGATAAATAGATAGATATCGAAATAGACAGATGGTTAAATGAATAATGTAGACAAACACTTTTCATTTTCCTTCTTTCTTTTCCCTCTTTCATCACCACCACCACCATCACCACATCACCACTCACCACCACTTCCGTCACCACATTGTCACCACCACCACTGTCACCACACACACACACACACACACACCACTCACACACACACACACACACACACACACACACACACACACACATATACACACACACACATATATATATATATACACACACACACACACACACACACACACACACACACACACACACACACACACACACACACACACACACACACACACACACACACACACACACACACACACACACACACACACACACACACACACACACACACACACACACACACACACACACACACACACACACACACACACACACACACACACACACACACACACACACACACACACACACACACACACACACACACACACACACACACACTCAGTCACTCACCTGTACGCCTCCAACAGCTGCACAATGCGTTCGTGTCTCATGCTGCTGTGTATCTCGTATTCGTGCTTCACTTGGCTCTCCCTGTCCTTGTTTTGCAGCACCTTGAGGACAAACGTGCGCTGGTCGTCGCTTCTCACACACTTAGCAATCGTACCAAACCTCCCCCGAGACACTTCCGCCACGGGATTGTACTTTCTGATCTGTGGACGGGAAATATGGTTTGTTTTTCTGGGTTTTTGTGGGTTTATTTATTTATTTTGTTGTGTTTGGGTAGTGGTTAAGAATTTTTGTGTGTGTGTGTGTGTGTGTGTGTGTGTGTGTGTGTGTGTGTGTGTGTGTGTGTGTGTGTGTGTATTGTGTTTTTTTTATTTATTTTGGGTTGTATAAAGAGTTTTATATATGTGAAGGGTTTGTGTGTGTGTGTGTGTGTGTGTGTGTGTGTGTGTGTGTGTGTGTGTGTGTGTGTGTGTGTGTGTGTGTGTGTGTGTGTGTGTTTTATTGGTTGTTATGTTCAAATTTTGACTCGTGAGTTGTAATCACTGACCCACTCACCCAATCAACCAGCCAGTCACCCACTCACTCACCCAATCACTCAGCCACTCACCCACCCACCAACCAACCCAATCACTCACCCACCCAACCCACTCACCCACTCACCCACCGTACCTGCAGCTCAGCATTGTCCCCAGTCTTGAGCTTAACCGGTTCGAGCTCTTTGGAGTAATCTATCTCCCTGTGTTCTGGGAAAGACTGGGGCGTCCTGCCACTCTCCGTCTGCCGCTGTAACTGTAGCATCTGCTGGGACACGGTCATCTTGAGGGCGCCGGTCACTCCTGCAGAAGGCGCCGCAGAAGGAAGAGTTAGAATAGGAGGGAAATGGGCGTTGTTGGAAGGATTGTGGTAAAAGAATGAGTAAGGATGTTATTTTGAAGGATACGTGAAGGATAATGAAGGAGAATGATGTTGTTTTGAAGGTTTATGGTGAAGGAGTGGGGTGAAGGATGTTGTGTGAAGGATACGTGAAGAATGAAGGTGAAGGATGTTATTTTGAAGGATACGTGAAGGATAATGGAGGAAAAGAATGTTATAGTGAAGGATTATGGTGAAGGAATGATGGTGAAGGATGTTATTGAAGGATACGTGAAGGGTAATGGCGGAAAATAATGTTATAGTGAAGGATTATGGTGAAGGAATGAGTAAAGATGTTATTTTGAAGGATACGTGAAGGATAATAAAGGAAAAGGATGTTGTTTTGAAGGATACGTGAAAGAATGAGGGAAAGATTGTTATTTTGAAGGATACATGAAGGATAATGAAGGAATGAAGAAAAGATTACTGAAGGATACGTGAAGGATTATAGTGAAGGAATAAGAGAAAACGATGTTACGTAAAGGACAGGTGAAGGATAATGAAGGAAAGGAGGATACATGAAGGATTATAGTGAAGAAATGAGTAAGGATATTTTGAAGGATAAATGTAGGATGAAGGTGAAGAGTTAGAAGGAAGAAGGGTTAGAGAAGGATGGATCAAGGAAGGGAGAAGGAAGACCAAGGGTTGGAAGGACAGGTGAAGGAGGAATGTTGAGAGAATGAAGGAGAATGAAGGAGAGAAAAGAGAACATTGAAATGGTGAATAGGATAGAGAGAGAGAAAAAGAGAAAAGGAGAAGAGAAGGAAGGAAAGAAGGAAGGAAGAAGAGAGGAGAGAAAAGAAGGAATTGAAATAGTGAATAGGACAGAGAGAGAGAGAGAGAGAGAGAGAGAGAGAGAGAGAGAGAGAGAGAGAGAGAGAGAGAGAGAGAGAGAGAGAGAGAGAGGAATAAATGATGAAATGCTAGTTCAATTCACACAATATAAAAATATCTCCGTCTGTTTCCCCTCACTTCCCCTCACTTCCCCTCACTCACTGTCTTTTCCCTCTTTCCACTCACTCTCACATTCCTTAATTGTTTCCTCATCTGGTATTCTCCTCACTTTCCTCTCATTTCCAATCAGTTTCCCCTCACTTCTTCCTCACCTTTCCCCTCTTTTCCCTTTTCAAATTTCCTTTGACTATTTTTTATTATCCTATCTCATTTTCCCCTCATTTCCTTTCACTCATATTTCTTCTCACATTTCTCCTCACTTTTCCCTCTTTCTCCTCACTTTCCCCTCTTTCCCCTCTTTCCCCTCTCTTTCCCCGCATTTTCTCACTTCCACTTCTCACTTCCTCTCACTCCCTTCACGTCCCTTCAATGTCCCCTCACATCCCTCACTTCCCCCTCACTTTCCTCTCAGTCCCCTCACTTCCCTTCACTTCCCCTCACATATCCCCGCACACCCCTCATTTCCCTCATTTCCTCACTACCCTCACTTCCCCGTACTTTCCCTCATTTCCTCTTAATATCCTTCAGTTTCCCCTCACTTCCCCCATCCCCGTATTCCCGAGCACATTTCCCCTCACTTTCCCCTCACTTCCCTCACTTTTCCCCTCACTTCCCCTTACTTCCCCATCACCTCATTCCCCGTCACATTTCCCCTCACTTTTCCCCTCACTTTTCCCCTCACTTTTCCCCTCACTTTTCCCCTCACTTCCCCTCACTTTCCCCTCAACTGACCTAGGGCGTGTGTCTTGGTGGCGGGGCTGGCGGGCGAGGTGTCTCCCCAACCCATGCAGTTCTTGGCGGAGACGCGGTAGAAGTAAGTGGTGTCCGGCGTCAGTTTGGACACCTTAAAGAACTCGTGGTCAATGTTGTCTGCCACGGTTGTCCATTTGGCCTCACCTGTGAGTAGAAAAGTGGTGGTGGTGGTGGTGGTGGTGGTGGTGGTGAGTGGGCAGACGAATAGATGCATTGACTGAAGTGAATAGTTGTAATTAGATGATCGGTAAACACACACACACACACACACACACACACACACACACACACACACACTCCAGGGAAGAAAATCGTAGTTACGGAGGTGAAAAAAAGGAAAACCAGGTTGCAGAGAGAGAAAGCCAATTCTATCCAGCATTTCCCGCCCATAGAGACCAGACCAGGTGAAGGAGCACTGTTGGGGAGGAGGGTGGGGAGTCCCAACTGAGAGGGTTTGGGGTGGGTAGCAATCCTGTGTACACTTATAATGTCTCGCCACCACAACACCTCCCTAGTGATATTGTTCTTGATTTACTATTTTGTTTCTTATTGGCAGGCTTCCCGAGACCCACAAAGGAAAACTTCATTAGTAGGAGAGAAGGAGAGGGAGAGAGAGGGAGAGAGGGAGAGGAAGAGGGAGGTAGAGAAGGAAGGATAGTTCGTAGAAGGATATGTAACATGGAGAGAGAGAGAGAGAGAGAGAGAGAGAGAGAGAGAGAGAGAGAGAGAGAGAGAGAGAGAGAGAGAGAGAGAGAGAGAGAGAGAGAGAGAGAGAGAGAAATATATAACACAAATCAAAAGAAAAAAAGAAAACTGACACGCACGCACACACACACACACACACACACACACACACACACACACACACACACACAGACACAGACACACACACACAGACACCGCGTAGTGTAGTGGTTAGCATGCTCGACTCACAATCGAGAAGGCCGGGTTCGAGTCCCGGTGCGGCGAGGCAAATGGGCAAGCCTCTTAATGTGTGGGGTGTGTTCACCTAGCAGTAAATAGGTACGGGATGTAACTCGAGGGGTTGTGGCCTCGCTTTCCCGGTGTGTGGAGTGTGTTGTGGTCTCAGTCTTACCCGAAGATCGGTCTATGAGCTCTGAGCTCGCTCCGTAATGGGGAAGACTGGCTGGGTGATCAGTAGGCGACCGTGGTGAATTACACACACACACACACACACACACACACACACACACACACACACACACACACACACACACACACACACTACCCGCCTTTACCCTTACCAACACACACACACTGCACACTCACCACTAATCTTCATCTCCAGCATGTAGCAAATGACCCTCGAGCCACCGTCATCAATGGGAGCTGTCCACTTCACAAACATTTCAGTTTCTCCAACTTGTGTGATCTCAGGAGTGTCGCACGCGCCTGGTTGGTGTCCTGGGATCAGCCTAAACTTGTGTGTGACTTGCCCAGCATCGTTACGCGCCACTACTTTGTACAGACCAGCGTCCATCTCCTTGCATTTGCTGAAGCTAAGGGTGGACCGACCTCCCTTTGTTGTGATGGTAACGCGCTGGGAGTCTGCGGCGATGGCGATGTCGTTTCTGTTAAAGGAAATTTGTTTTAGATATGTTTTGGGTCTTTCTGTTCGTTTTTCATTCGTTTTTTTTGTTCTATTCGTTTATTTATTGCAGTGTTTTTCTATTTAACGTATTCAGAAACGCTTTGCTCCCTCACGATGACTGTTTTCAAAGACTCCAGTTGAAGATTCTCATGTTTTTAACTCCTTCAGTACCACGTCGCGTTTCCATTTTCATATCTGCTTACTATTTGGCAATTTTTTACAGCTTCAGAAACTCATGTACGGGATTAAAATAGCGAAAAGACTCTAGCCATTAATCTTGTGACCTCCGTAGACCCTTCCTAATGTCAATAAGATAGTCTAATCGTACACAAATCTCTAGGTAAAAGAGTCCCAGTATCGAAGGGATTAAGGGTATTTTTATGGTTCTGGCGATGGACTAGTAACATTTCTAGTTTATCATTAGGAAAAACTGTCTTGAAAACCTTACTAATTGTATCTGGGGACTTGAAAATTTGTCGTGGTGAGATAGCAAAGCGTTTCTCAATATGGCTTTATATCTCCCATTTTCCATCTATCCATTTACTCATTTTACCTTTCTTTTCCCTTACCATCTATCAACATACTCCATCCATCCATCTATCCATACACCCAACCATCCTTCCAATATTCCAACCTTTCTCTCTTTTCCTCCTCACTCAAAACTCACCTGTGGACTCCTAATCGCATTCTCTCACCACCGCTTCCCCTCTTAGCCCTCTTGATTAATCCCCTTAGTACTGGAACACATTTTTACCTTGCGTTTTGGGTACGATTAGACGATTTTATTGACATTAGGAAGGGTCTATGGAGGTCAGAAGGTTAATGGCCACAGTTTTCACTATTCTAATCCCAACATGAGTTTCTGAAGCTGTGCAAAATCACCAAATAGTAACGAGTGAATTTGGAAACGCATCAAAGCACTGTAGAGGTTAGCCAATACAAAAGCACTACATTCTTCCTCCCTCTCACTCTTCCTCCCTCTCACTCTCACTCTCTCTCCATCCCTTCACTTACTTGAACCATTGTATACCAGGCTCGGGCACTCCGGATACTGCCACCGTGAGATCGAGTTTGCCTCCCGGTGAAATGGCAGTAGTCTGTGGCTTTTCTCTCATGAAAGGCGCTGTGTTGGGTGTGGCGCCTTCCTTCACCTCTCGCATCCTTTCCGTGAGTGCCAGCCGCGTTGTGACCTGTGTGTGTGTGTGTGTGTGTGTGTGTTCGGTTGTGAGTATGTGAATAGGATAGAGTGAAATGGATATGTGTGAAAGGGGATAGGATAGGATAAAAGAGAGGGATGTAAGGATAGTGTGGAACGGAAGGATATATGTGAAAGAGGATAGGGTAGTGTAGGATGAAAGGGAAGGATATACAGAAAGGATAGGATAAGATGGAAAGGCGGAATGTGTAATTGAAAGAGGTGAATAAAATGTGAGTAGGATAAGAAAAGGGGTGGGAAGGAAGGAGAGAGAGAGAGAGAGAGAGAGAGAGAGAGAGAGAGAGAGAGAGAGAGAGAGAGAGAGAGAGAGAGAGAGAGAGAGAATACGCGAGAGTTTACGCGTTAACTTAGACATACATTCAATACTGACCTTACTATCTAACTTAACTTAACCTAACTTACCTTGGACAAAACCTACAATACTAACCTTATAATTCAACCTAACGTAATCTAACTTAGACAAACATTTAATACTGAGCTTGCAATCTAACCTAAGCTAACCTAACCTAACCAAACCTAACTTAACCAAACCTAACCAAACCTAACCTAACGTAACCCAACCTAACCTAACCTCACCAAACCTAACTTAACTTAACCAAACCTAACCTAACCTAACTTAACCTAACCAAACCTAACTTAACCTAACCTAACCTAACTTACCTCAGTTTTGGAAGAACGAGGGAAGTCGAGAGCACACGTTTCCATTCTCCCTCTGATGAAACTGACTGTCTTCCTGTCGATCATCCTCCTCTTCCTCCTGTCCTCGTCTATTTCCTCGTCCATTACGTCAGTGAAGCGGCGCCTCTCGTGCACAATGGGGATCATCTGTAATGGGCCAGTTAATGGGTGTATTAAGGGTGTTTCTAAGGGTGTTGATGGGTGTTGTGAGTGTCCCTTGGGTGATCTCTGGGTGGCTTAGCGGTAGTGGGGGAAATTTTGAGGGTATTATCTAGTGTATTTGGGTTGTCTATCAGGTTGAAGTGGTGGTGGTGGTTGTGGTGGTGGTGGTGGTGTGTGTGAGTGAGGGGGTGTTCGTGGGTTCGTGGATAGGTGTGTATGTTTACTTTGGATTTATTACTTTTATTGTGTTTACAAGGTTTTAGTTTTATGTGGTTAGTTTAACGGTGTTTTGTTTTTTGTTTGTCCTTTGAAAATATTTCCAAAGATTAAGCTTTGTGTATTCTTTGGGTGGTAGCTTTAAGAGAACTTTCTTATTTTCTTTAGTTTGCTTGTTTGTTTGTTTTATTTTGTGAGTTACTGTGATAATAATATTGTGTTGTCATGCTTGAAAAGCTAATGTATGGTGATTTGGTTTATGTGTCACGAGATCGTTAACACTTGGTCTATTTTTCTGGACCATTCCTTCAGCTGTATTAAAATTTGTTGTCGTGGTCAATAAAATTGAATTTAATTGTGTGGGGGGGGGGATCGTGTGTGTTTTTCACTGTTTGATCTGCTGCAGTCTCTGACGAGACAGCCAGACGTTACCCTATGGAACGAGCTCAGAGCTCATTATTTCCGATCTTCGGATAGGCCTGAGACTAGGCACACACCACACACCGGGACAACAAGGTCACAACTCCTCGATTTACATCCCGTACCTACTCACTGCTAGGTGAACAGCACCTACACGTCAAAGGAGACACACCCAAATATCTCCACCCGGCCGGGGAATCGAACCCCAGTCCTCTGGCTTGTGAAGCCAGCGCTCTAACCACTGAGCTACCGGGCGTGTGTGTGTGTGTGTGTATGAAATTTATTACGAATGAAAATAAACAAGAAAATGAATAAATGAACTCGGTAAAAGGAAGACTATGATAATTTTGGAGTGCTCTAAATTTCTCTTCATTATTATTATTATTATTATTATTATTATTATTATTATTATTATTATTATTATTTTCGCGTGGCCTGCTGGAAAAGTTACCACAAACAATACAAATACGCGGCACTCACTAAAAAAAAAAGAAAAAAAAAGTCTTCAGAATTTTAGCGGTAAATAATTTTGTCTCGACTCACTATCCTTAGACTTTCATCTTTCCTCATGAAAAATTAAATAAATCAATAGAAACGAAAGCAGAAATACCCCAAATAAAACCGTCTTGAAAGGAAATGTTTAGTGAATAAGGGAACATTTATATAAAGAAAAAAAAAAAAAAATAACCAGAGAAAAAATCTTGAAAAGAGTTGTTTAATGAGTAAGGGAACATTATTAAATACAAATAAAATTAACTAGAAAAAAAACAGTCTTCAGAGGAATTGTTTAGTGAATATTGGTATAAATTATCTTTTTAACTCAATTTTTTTACTCATATATATTTACAGGAAGTGGTGGAGGGCTCAGTGGAGGGAGGGAAGGTGAAGGGAAGAGGGGAGGTGGTGTGGAAATAGAAAAAAAAAAAAAAGATTTTCGAGAAATGTTGAAGGCTGTTTCCTTAGCTACTGGCGATAAACACACACACACACACACACACACACACACACAGTTCACCTACACATTATCATCTTGTCATCTTCAAGTTTTCATGTTGAGGGAGAGTTGGGGAGAGTTGGGGAAGACATGGGGAGTTGGTGGGGAGTTGGTGGGGGAGTGGAGGTATCATAGGGGGAGTAATTTCCTTATTCCTCCTCCTTTATTTCCTCCTCAATAATTTCCTCCTCCTCCTCCTCCTCCTCTCTCCTCCTCTTTTCTTCTTCGTGTTTGTATACATGGTTGGAGAGGTGAGGGGAGGAGAGGGGAGGGGCAGTGAGGGTAGTCGTTCGTTTTGTCATCAGCCTTCTTTTTTTCCCCTTTTTTCCTTTTTTCCCTCTTCTTAGTGGTGGTGGTGGTGGTGGTGGTGGTTTTGTTTATTTTTTCTTTCTCTGTCTTCTTTCTTCTCTTCTTCTTCTTCTTCTTGTTCTTGTTCTTGTTCTTGTTCTTCTTCTTCTGTCCCCTTGTTCTTATTCTCTATCTACATCACCACCATTACTCTCTCTCTCTCTCTCTCTCTCTCTCTCTCTCTCTCTCTCTCTCTCTCTCTCTCTCACTACAAGGAACTAATGGAGGTAAATCGCCTGCTATTGGCCAGTTTTTAATCCTCGTCTCTGATTGGCCAATGGAAATGCTAAAAAATAACTCCTCCCAATCCTTGCCTCTGATTGGTGGGTTGGAGGGGGCGGGGTCTGAATGGCGCCTTCCTATTGGTTAGTTTATTTCTCCTTTAATTTCTACCTGGGGTTTATTTTTATTAGAATTTATTTATTTTTTTTATTTATATTTTTGTTTTTATTCGATTTGGTTTGAGAAAGTGTGTGTGTGTGTGTGTGTGTGTGTGTGTGTGTGTGAGAGAGAGAGAGAGAGAGAGAGAGAGAGAGAGAGAGAGAGAGAGAGAGAGAGAGAGAGAGAGAGAGAGAGAGAGAGAGAGAGAGAGAGAGAGAGATAGATAGATAGATAGATAGATAGATAGAGAGAGAGAGAGAGAGAGAGAGAGAGAGAGAGAGAGAGAGAGAGAGAGAGGTAACTGTAGTATTCATTTATAGAAAACGAGGAGAGGGGAAAACTTAAAATCAAAGAAAACGTAACTGGGAACTATTTTCAGCGGTGACTTAAGTAAATGTGTTTATTGATGTCATTTATTTATTTATTTATTTGTTATTTCTTATTTATTCATTTATTTATTCCCATTTTTTTTCGTATTTTATAACTGTTTGGGTTTATTTATTTATTCATTTATTTATTTCATTTATTTGAGTTCATCTTCTATTTTTGTCTCGTTTTTTCTTTCACTGTTTTGTTTTCGTTTGGGAAAGAAAACGGAGGCTGGTCGTTCGCATCTGCTGTCGTTCGATCACTCCACAACGACCCTTCATACTGTGCTTGGATAGTGTGGGGGGAGGGGGTTCGGGGGGGGAGGAGAGGGGTCACGTGATCTCTCTCCGCCACAAAAAACGGGAAACCGGTAACGAGCGGCCCGTTTTCTACAGTTCGTAAAGAAAATTGTAGGCGGACTACGTTATTATTACTATTATTATTATTATTATTATTATTATTAAGCCGCCGTATTTAATTTCTTATAGTGTTAGCTGAAAAAAAAACTAAGGAAATTGTAAAAAGAAAACGAGGATACGATTTCTACAAGCATGCAAGTTACTATTAAAGAAAACGGGCTTATTTAATGGGCAGCTATGCTATTCTAATTCATGCAGTTTTTATTTATACATTTTCTGTAGAGGGGGAAGGTAAGGAAGAGCGGAAGGAGGGGAAGGATGAGGGAAAGAAGAAGAGAGAGAGAGAGAGAGAGGACGTGTTAAATAGAGAAAAGAGGAAAAGAGAGGAAGATAGAGAGAGAGAAAAGAAAAAGACGAAAGAATGAGAGAAGTAAAGAAAAGAAAATGAGAAAAAGGTGAAAGAAGGGGAAAATTGATTAAAGAGGGGAAAAGTGAGGGAAGAAGAGAAATGAATGGAAATAATGGTGAGGATAGACAAGAAAGGAAGGAAAAGAAGAAAAGGGGAAAAATAAGAAAAAAAGTCAATAAAGAGGGAAAGGAGAAATAGAAAGGAATAAATGGGAGTAATGATGAAGAGAGAAGAGGAAAAAAGTCAATGAAGAGAGGAAAAGTGAGAAAATGAATAAATGGGAATAATGAGGGGAAACAGAGGCGAAGAAAGGTGAGGTGGGGTCAGGTCAAAGGTCACTCCTGGAGATACTCTGGATTGCCCCACAGAGGACGTGAGGAGTCAGCTTGATGGGCGAGGTGGGCGTGGCTGGCGTGGG
Organism: Portunus trituberculatus; assembly: GCF_017591435.1. NCBI lineage: Eukaryota > Metazoa > Arthropoda > Malacostraca > Decapoda > Portunidae > Portunus > Portunus trituberculatus. The sequence continues at coordinate 7,092,948 of NC_059262.1, read as the reverse complement.
TAGCTGGGGAGATGGGGCGTGGGAGGGAGGAAGGCCTTGGGGAGGAGGCACGAGAGGAGTGGGTGGGGGGAAAGCCTTCAATCTGCCACTGTCGTCTTGTCGCCCTTGCTTCCGCCATTACACGCTCATTAAACCCCACAAGGCTCTCGCGGTGCTCCTCCTGCTGCGTCTGCTGGAGGAGGCGGTGCTTCTCCTGCTGGTAGTGCATCTGCTGAAGGTGGTGCTGCCTCTCCTGCTCTTGGTGGTGAAGGTGCTGCAGATGCTCAGGCGGCAGGAGAAGATGTGGCGGCGGTGGTGAAGGTGGTAGATACGGTGGTGGTGGTGGTGGCGGTAGGAGATGCATTTGTTCCATGGCCTGCTCTTGCTGGTGCTGTATCTCCCGGTCCTTCTGCTCCATCATCTCCTCGTACATCTCCTCGTCCTCCTGCTGTAGTCGCCGGAACTCCTCCCGAAGGCTGTGTAGCGTGTCTATTGACTTCTTCCTCTTCGCCAGCACCGCCTCCACCTTCTTCTTCTCCTTCCGCCACGTCATAAACTGCGACGGTTTCACGGGTTCACTGGGGCGGCTCGGGGCGGAGCGGGGATCTGGGGTGCGGGGTGTACGGCGGGTGGTGGTGGTGGTGGTTGTGGTGTCCTCCTGTAGAATTGCGTGCATTTGGTTGTGAGTATCTATGTGCGTGTGTGTGTGTGGCCTCAGGTACACAGACGCACATTGGAGAGGGGAACATGTAGGTTTTAGAGAGGGGAAGGATGAGGGGAGGATGAGTGTAAGATTGAGGACAAGTAGAGGATGAGGAAGAAGTAGAAGGGGAAGTAGAAGAGAGGGGATTAGTGAGGGATTGTGGGTGAAGGAGAGAGAGATAGGGAGAGGCAATAAGCGAGGAGGGAAAGATAGGTCACGGAAAGGGAGAAATGAGAGAGAGAGAGACTAGTAAGTATAATTGTGTGTGTGTGTGTGTGTGTGTGTGTGTGTGTATTGAGGGATGGAGGAAGGACAGGTGTGAAATAGCTTTAATCAACAGGGAGGGAAATGGAGGGGGGTACCTGACCATACCCAGCCGTGGAGGGAAGAGTGGAGGAAGATGGAGGGAAGTGGAGGGAAGTGGAGGGAAAGTGAGAGTCTTACCTTTAAATTCACAAAGCTTTGGGGTTATCTGACCTTACCCAGCAGTGGAGGGAAGGTGGAGGGAAGTGGAGGGAAGTGGAGGGAAAGTAGAAGTCTTACCTTTAAATTCACAAAGGATGGGGAATGAAGTCAATAAATTTAAGTCGGTATCAACTTTAAATTATTTCCAGGTGAGACTAATTAACGTTACCTGCTTGTTACCTATTAATAACTGACCTGACCCATTAATGCACGTAGGTATGAGGAGAGAGGGAGAGGTGGGAGAGAAACTGCGCATGTACGTATGTGTATATGTGTGTGTGTGTGTGTGCGTGTGTGTGTGTGATGAAAAGGACAGGTATGTTGTCAGAATTAGAGAGGAAAGAGGCAGGTATTTAAAAAGCAGTCAGATCACCCCGTTTTCTTTCTCATAGTCCGAATTTCAAGGGAGGAACTCAAGTCTTTTGCGTCTGGTGTCTTGTAGGAGAGAGATAGAGAGAGAGAGAGAGAGAGAGAGAGAGAGAGGTAAGGTAGGAATTAATAGAGAAGGTTGATTGTGGATGAGGAATGATGGAAATGAATAATGAAGGAAGGAAACAGATGATAAATGAATAAATGGGGTGAATTGAAAGACAAATTGAAATAGGAGGAAGAGAAGAGAGAAAGAAGAGAAAGGAGAAGAGAAAATGAGGAAAAGAAAGAAGAGTAAAAAAAACGAAGAGAGGGAAGAGATATGAAGATAATTACGAGAAAAATGCGAATAAGAAGAAGAAGAGAGAGAGAGAGAGAGAGAGAGAGAGAGAGAGAGAGAGAGAGAGGGAGAGGGAGGGAGAGGGTTAGACGTAAGGACAAAATAAAATAGTTAGGCCTTTAAACATGCACAGTGTTGATGAGAAAGGTAAACCAGGTGTGTTATCTACCTGAGAGAGAGAGAGAGAGAGAGAGAGAGAGAGAGAGAGAGAGAGAGAGAGAGAGCAGGCATATTCTCCCAAAAAAATGCAACTTAAAATAATAAAAAAGACTTAATAGAAAAAAATATATATATATACAGAGAAAAGGAAAAAAAAAAGAAAACGGGAAAAAAAGAAAGCGGGAAGTGTATTGGACAGCGTGTCACTCTTAAGAAAAATGAAAAAAAAACATGCATAAGAAAAATAAATAAAATAAATAAAAAAAATAGGAAAAAAATAAACGAAAGAGGAAAAAATATCAAGTAAAAAAGAGAATTAATAATGAAATAAATAGATAAACTTATAATTAGAGGAAAAATAGATAAAAATAATAATAATGGAGATAATTAAATTAGATGCAACATAAGATAATAATAATGCATTCATAATAACCAGAAAGGGGAGGAGGAGGAGGAGGAGGAGGAGGAGGAGGAGGAGGAGGAGGAGGAGGAGGAGAGGAGAAGGGTAAAGAAAAGGAGAAAAAAAGGAAGAAGGGAAAGAGAAGGAGGAAGAGGAGAAAGAGAAAGAGGAGGAGGAGGAAGAGCAAGAGGAAGAGGAACATGTAGAGGAGAAGGAAGACGAAGAAGACGACGAGGAGAAGGAAGAAGAAGAGGACGAGGAGGAGGAGGAGGAAAAGGAGGAGGAGGAGAAGGAGGAGGAGGAGGAGGAAAAAAAACAGCATGCAATAAATAACAAAAAGAAGAAAAAAAAAATCAGAATCGCATTAATAATTTTGAAACTGAACGAAATAAAAAGAGAATATTCCAAAATTCAATGCGAAAAAACACCAAATAAAGAAAACAAGATGAAAACGAAGAAAAAAAGTTACTCAAAGAAAACGGAATAGGCCTGAAGACTTATAGAAAACCAGGAACCGAGAAACGAGGAGGAGGAGGAGGAGGAGGAGGAGGAGGAGGAGGAGGAGGAGGAGGAGGAGGAGGAGGAGGAGGAGGAGGAAGAGGAAGAGGAAGAGGAAGAGGAAGAGGAAGAGGAAGAGGAAGAGGAAGAGGAAGAGGAAGAGGAAGAGGAAGAGGAAGAGGAGGAGGAGGAGGAGGAGGAGGAGGAGGAGGAGGAAGAGGAGGAGGAGGAGGAAGAGGAGGAGGAATACAAAGGAATACAAAGGAATACAGAGAAGTTGGAGGAAGAGGAGTAGGAAGGGAGGAGGAGGAGGAGGAGGAGGAGGAGGAGGAGGAGGAGGAGGAGGAGGAGGAGGAGGAGGAGGAGGAGGAGGAGGAGAAAGATAAACACGTTAAATATTATTGCATTCCTGATACCAAAAATTACCGAGAGAGAGAGAGAGAGAGAGAGAGAGAGAGAGAGAGAGAGAGAGAGAGAGAGAGAGAATGTCAGTTGCATTATTCAATTTACCAAAGCTTTAGTTGAAAATGCCAAGCAAAAAGTGAAAAGAAAACGGAAACAACACATAGAAAACGGGTTTGAGGTTACTTACTACAGCGCGGGGTTGCCTACTTTGTCTGGGCGTGGCTGGGGGTGTGGGGGCGCGCGGGCACGTGGGAAGGGAACTGCACAAATAAAACTTAAAAATCCCTAAATAAAATAGTCTTCCTTTAAAACCGATTGAAAGAAAATGGGATTACAGTGATACGTTTTCTTTTTTCATTGTTTTCGTTTATTTATTCGTTTTATTTCGTGTTTATCTATTTCGTTTCGTCCGTTTTTTCTTCGTTTTCGTGCGTGAAGAAAACGGGAGGTGGCTTCCGTACGTGTCATAGAAAACGGATCAGGCCTCGTAGAAAATGGGAGGCAGCTGCTTGGAAAAATAAAAAAATAGATATAAAAAAGAAATTAAGTCAATAGAAAACGGAAACCTTGAGAAAAGAAATCTGAGGGAATTTTTTTATTTTCCCATTTTTTTTCATTTCCCCTAAAAAATAAGAAATAAAAAGAGAAAATTAAAGAAAAAAAAATTGAAATGAAATAAAAACCAAGACAAACTTTAAAATAATTATAAAATTCAACATTTTTTGTATTTTTTAGGAATGTAAGAGAAAAGAAAATGTAAAATAAAGATGAAGAGAGAAAATAATGTAAGAAGAAAGAGAGAGAGAGAGAGAGAGAGAGAGAGAGAGAGAGAGAGAGAGAGAGAGAGAGAGAGAGAGAGAACAAGAACGAAAAATAAAACAAAACCACGAAACTTGAACGAAACCAAAAAAAAAAAAAAAAAAAAAAACACCAATTTATCACCACGATCCTCACACAACCACTACGATTCTTCCACGACCCTCCCACGACTCTCCCACGATCCTCTCACGATTCTCTCACGACCACTTACCGAATAGTCGTAGTCGTTCTTCCTGAGGTTCATAGCGAAGGATGGGGATCTGTCCTCGGCCACCTTCATGTAGGATCTCAAACGACAAGGGAACTCTACATCCTTAAGCTGCAGGAGATAGGTGTCTGGGCCCATCTGGTAGCTGTAGGGAGAGTAGTAGTAGTAGTAGTAGTAGTAATAGTAGTAGTAGTAGTAGTAGTAGTAGTAGTAGTAGTAGTAGGAGGAGGAGGAGGAGGAGGAGGAGGAGGAGGAGAAGGAGAAGGAAGAGTAGTGGTAGTAGTAGTAGTAGTAGGAAGAGAAGGAGTAGAGTAGTAGGAGGAGGAGGAGGAGGAGGAGGAGGAGGAGGAGGAAGAGGAGGAAAAGGAGGAGAAGTAACGTTTTTTTTCTATTTTAATTTTTATCTGGTGTTTATTTCTCTCTCTCTCTCTCTCTCTCTCTCTCTCTCTCTCTCTCTCTCTCTCTCTCTCTCTCTCTCTCTCTCTCTCTCTCTCTCTCTCTCTCTCTCTCTCTCTCTCTCTCTCTCGTTATCTCCTCTTCCCATTTCATTCCTTTTTCTCCTTCCCTCTCCTTTCGTCTTGTGTTCTCCACTTACTTCTAATCCTCTTATTTTTTTTCCTCTCCTTTTGGTAAAGTGTCCTCTTCCTTTATCCTCCTCCTCCTCCTCCTCCTCCTCCTCCTCCTCCTCATCTTCCTCTTCCTTCTCTTTTATCCAGCTATTATTACCGTCATTAACACTCTCTCCTCCTTCCTGCTGTTTTGTTTCCTTAATCACCTATTCTCTCTCTCTCTCTCTCTCTCTCTCTCTCTCTCTCTCTCTCTCTCTCTCTCTCTCTCTCTCTCTCTCTCTCTCTCTCTCTCTCTCTTCATTCCACATCCTTTACTCCTGCACTCCACATCCTTCCCTGCCTTTTCTCTTACTCCCTCTCTCCTACTTGCTATCCTTCGCTCCTTCAGTTACTCATTCACTCCTCCACTCCTTCACTCCTTCACTTCTTTACTCCTTCACTCCTTCACTCCTTCACTCCTTCAGTCACTCATTCCTTCACTTTTTTCACTCCTTCACTAACTTGCTGTCGTTCTTGAAGACATCCAGCTCGTAGGAATAGTCCCTCTCTGGGATGTGGTACTCCTCTGGGGGCTTGGAGGGGATAATTTCTCTCTCTGGGGACTCTGGGGGCGTGTACAGTTCCCCGGGAGGATACACCATCTTGCTGGGGTGCGTGAAGCAGGAGGCGAGGGTGCGGCGGCGGAACCAACGCTTGCAGGAGGCGTTGGCATACCAGTCTCTGCAATTGTACACGGTCTGGTTAGGTTTGGATGTGCTGGGCTTGTGTTCGGGGCCTGGGAGGAAAGTACAGGGAATAGAATTGTGTCGTGGATGGGCCGGGTTTAGATGGGCGTGGGAAAGGTTGATGGAGGCTTGGATAACGTACTGTAATTTTTTTGTTGAGGTGGGCGTGGGAAAAAAAGTGGCTAATGTGGGAATAGTAGTTTTTTATTTTTTTTTTGTTGAGATGGGCGTGGGAAAAATTAGTTAATGTGGGAAAAGTAGTTAATTATGTTTTTGTTGAGATGGACGTGGGAAAAAAGTATCTAGTGTGGGAAAAGTACGGTTAATTATGTTTTCGTTGAGATGGGCGTGGGAAAAATTGATGAATGGTGGGAAAAAGTACACTGATTTGTTTATTTTTTTGTGATAGGCGTGAGAAAAATATGGCTAGCGTGGGAAATATTGATGAAACTAGAAAATAAGAACACCGTGTAGAAGAACAGCCATGTAGCCAAACCTTAACACAGGAAGCCAGTAAGTGAAGCTGCATAAAGCTAATAGGCCCATATACGTGACACTCCCACTAACAAACACCCTCTGGCATTTCTAAATCATATCACCGGCTTTCTACACCACACATCTCACTCACATCAAACACATTACTATTACACCACATCTGAACCACTTTACCTGTTTTTCCTTTTCACCTCACCTCACCTCACCTGACCTCACCTGACCTTTCCATTTTTTTTCTCGTATTTTAATTTATTCCGTACCTTTCCTTTCCTCTCTGTCATCTAAAACCTAGCAAGTGAACATCAATTACTACTAAATCTGCTTACGTGTCCCCATAAGAGTATTTTCCTGTTAATGATGCAGAAAATACCACTCGTGTGCCGCTACCAACGTAAAAACACAGTTGGAAACCCGTGTCACGTCAATTAGAGTCAATGAAGAGTAGCAGAGGAGCGGCGCAGAGAGGTGTCAGGCTTATGTATAGACCACTTACCTGAAACGAGAGTAGTACGTCCGCAGTCTGTCCGTGTTGATGCGGTAGGGGTCGCGGGGAAGGTTAGATGCCAGGTCCAGCCACGGGTGTCGCAGGGCGCTCTTCGCTTCCATACGTGTGTCCACCTGGATGGAGAAGGCGATAAGGAAGATGAAGGGAAGTGGAGAAGGAGACGAGGGAGTTATAGTGAAGTATTACCAGCATAGTCTATATTTATTACCACCAATGTGACAATAGTAAGGTGGTATAAAGTGAAGGAAGAGATAGAGATAGACAAGCATTACCTATATAGCTTTCACCACCACCACCACAACCACCACCACCACCACCACCACCACCACCACCATCATCATCATCACCACCCCTACCTAATATAATAGAAAGGTGATAATATATTAAGATGAGCGAAGAGAAGAGATAGAGAGATAGACGAGCATTACCACTATGACTCCTACTATTACCACCACCACCACCACCACCACCACCACCACCACCACCACTAGCGCTGTTCTCCTCACCTTGTAGTCGAGGCATCTGATAATAAAGTCCTTCGCCTCGTCGGAAATGTGAGAGAACGCTTCCATGTCGAAGTTCACCTCGCCCTTCTTCACCTTCGTCAGCGTCTCTCGGTCGTTTTCACCCCTGGAGAGAGAGAGAGAGAGAGAGAGAGAGAGAGAGAGAGAGAGAGAGAGCACAAAATTAGATTAAACACAATACACACCTGTCACTCTACAATACTTCCCTAAATCCTTCAGTACTGGGATTAGACCATTTTATTGGCATTAGGAAGGGTCTATGGAGGTCACAAGATTAATGACCACAGTCTCCACTAGTTTAACCCCCACGTCAGTTTCTGAAGCTGCGTAAAATCACCAAATAGTAACCAGAATGAATAAAGAAACACGTTATAGCACTGAAGACGTTAATTAAATTGTTGATTATTTTTGTTCGTCGACCTTGAAAATAAGCAAATAAATGACAAGATACAGCTCTCACTATAACATTCCTAACACTTTCAGTACTAATACGCATTTTTCCCTTGAGTTTTGGGTAAGATTAGACAGTTTTATTACATTAGAAACGGTCTATGGAGGTCAGAAAATTATTGGCCAGAATCTTCACTATTTTAATCTCCCACATAAGTTTCTGAAGCTGTATAAAAATGAAATATTAGGCAGAATTAATAAAAAAAATGCATCATGCTACTGAATGGGTTAAATAAACTAATATATTTTTGTATTTCCCAGCGCTTTAAATAAATAAATAAATTAATAGATACACAAATAGATTAATGACCAGCTAGACACTTACCTGAAGGGAGAAGTGCCGGTCAGTAGGATGTAAGTGACTACACCAATGGCCCACATATCAGCTGCGTAGGTCACATCCTCCCCGTTGGCGATCTCAGGGGCCACGAACTCCGGCATGCCTGTGTAGAGCCGCTGATTAACTTGTGGCCAGGTGTTACTGTGCGGGTGTCTGGCTGCTTGTTATAGGTGTGTTTTGTATCACGTGTCAGAAGTTGTGTGGTGTGGGTGTGTGTGTGGGTGTGGGTGTGGTGTGGTGTGGTGTGGTGTGGTGTGGTGTGGTGTGGGTGTGGGTGTGTGCTTAATGCAATATTTAAGTTAGTGTTTATTGTCATATATTTTTACCATTTTCCCTTCAACATGCTTTCATTGTTTATCTGTTCTATGGAAGAGGAGAAAACTGGCCAAGGGCAACTTAAAACGAATCAAATAAGGCCCACTTAGTCGCCAGTCCCCTAGCAGATTCGAGAGATTAAGCCAAAAAGAAGAGGTATAAGGAGAGGGAGAAAGAGGAGAAGGAGAAAGAGAGGAAGAGGGAGAGGAAGAGAGAGAAGGAGAGGAAGAGGAAGAAGGAGAGTAAGAGGAAGAAGGAGAGAGAGAGAGAGAGAGAGAGAGAGAGAGAGAGAGAGAGAGAGAGAGAGAGAGGGGGGTGAGGCTTACCGTAGTCGAGTGGATAAACATTGTTGATTCTGATGTGGCGAGCGAGAGACAAGTCAGCCAGTTTGATCTCCATGCCATTAGGACGAACCAGGAGAATATCACCCACCTGAGAGAGAGAGAGAGAGAGAGAGAGAGAGAGAGAGAGAGAGAGAGTTACTTTATCAGCTGTACTTAATATTGATACCGGTAACATCTTAATACCACAACCAGAGTCAGTAAACCGTGAACTGATGATGAAAACTACGAAGATAGAGCAAAAAGTAGGTAAATTAGTGAAGAAAAATAAAAAGAGCAAAATCTACGTAAATTATTGAAGGAAAAATAAAAAAGACTAAAATAAATAAATCAAGAAAAAATAACAAATAAACGACGAAAAATAATAATAAAAATAAAAGAAAGGAATAGAAAAAATAGCAAGAATGACGTATGTTGATGCCAAGGTACACAAATTAATGAAGAAAAAAGAATTAAAAAAATGTATGCAAAAAAACTGAAAAAAAAAAAAACAAATAGCTAAAATGACGTATGGTAAGCCAAGATCCACAAACTAATAAAAAAAAAACACAATATATACCAAGAAATAAAAAAAAAAAGCTGAAATGACGTACGTTAATTAATGAAAAAAAAAGAAAAAAGAAAAAAATAGCAATAATGACTTACGTTGATGCCGAGGTGAGCCATGCAGCGGTCGTGCATGTGGTCCACCGCGAGGAGCAGCTGGCGCACGTACCAACACACCTCATACTCAGTGATGTACGTGCGTGTGGTGAGGGCGCCGAGCAGGTCACCGCCGCCACACCTGTATTCATTGTTAAGGAAGCGAACACCTGGCTGGGATTTCTTTACCTCTCTCTCTCTCTCTCTCTCTCTCTCTCTCTCTCTCTCTCTGTCTCTGTCTCTCTCTCTCTCTCTCTCTCTCTCTCTCTCTCTCTCTCTCTCTCTCTCTTTCTCTCTCCACTGATTTTCTCTAATAAAGGCTAATTTGGTCGAGAGCTCTTGATGTGGTAAACAAGCCAGCAACTCACAACGCTGCGATATTTGATTTTCTTCCGTCATTCTGCTGGGTTACGGGAAACTCATAGAAAAAGTAATATACGGTAGCGTTGTGAAAAGTGATGTTGTTTACCCCGTCACACGCTGGGGACCAATATATTCTTAATGAGGAAAGTGAGTGAAGCAAGAGATGAGGAGGATGAGTGGAATTGGTTAAAAAAAAGCTTTGCCCTTACAGGAACTACTACCAACAGTCATTTGTAACTTAATTTTCGTAATATATTTTGTGTCGCAGCGTATACCACCACACTTCCTCGGGCGTTATTGTGGCATATTTCCGCCATTGTGGTTGTGAGATGTGGCCTGGCTTTATTATTATTATTGTTATTATTATTTATTATTATTTATTTTATTCACTTATTTTTTCATTGTACATGTGTATTTATTTATTTTTTTCTTGTATGTTGTAAAATATTAATTTCCAACTCTGCCATAATGCATCCCTTGTGTCCGCCACACTACTGGTTTACAGGCCCTACTGAAGCTTCGGCGTATTGGAGCTTGCGTTAAGTCATTTCCTATGTAGACTATAGTATATGAATGTAGCAAAATGGCCAAATAAATATAATCAGTTAATCAATATATGTGCCGCTCGTGTTGTTATTGTTGTTGTGGTGGTGGTGGTGGTAAGTGTTTTATTGTCATGAGTTCAGGTCTTAGTGGTGTGAAGTTGGGAGCCGCCATGGTGCAGTGGGGTCCGAGGGTTCTCCAAGCGCACGGGTTCAAATCCTGTCCACGATCCGAGTGTAAGTTGGGCTTCCTCACTCGGGGCAAAGATTTCCTAGCGGGTGGGCTTTGAGATAGAAGGTAGCCCAAAAAGTATCCCCTTTAGCTCATAATTTCCCGTGAAAAGCCCACATGGTATAAATGAAAATAGTGTTGGTGGGCGAAGTGAAAGGATACAGTTCGGTGACGAGGACCATATTGTTGACACTCTCATAAGCGTCATAGAGGCGGACGATGTGTTTACAGCTGCTGATCTGGTTTATCATCTCAAACTCGTTCCTCATCCACGCCTTGAAGTTGTCCTTACCCCACATACTCTTGGCGCAGAAGTTACGACCTGGGGAGAGTGAAGCAGGAAGGAGTGAGAGAGAGACAGAGAGAGAGGGAGTTAGTTTTTGTATTGTAGAGAGAGAGAGAGAGAGAGAGAGAGAGAGAGAGAGAGAGAGAGAGAGAGAGAGAGAGAGAGAGAGAGTTAATTTTTGTATCATAGTGTGATTTTTATATATACTGGACAAAAAATAAAGAAAACTGATAAAAACAACGGGAAAAAAGCAAGAAACGGAAGAAAACACACGAAAAATAAAGAAAATGAAGAAAAAAATCAAGAAACGAAGAAAATTAGACGAAAAAAAAAACGAAAAAAAACACGAAACGAAAGGAAAAATAGAAAGAAAAAGGTGAAGAAATCCAATAAACCAAAAATCAAAAAAGAAAAGAGAAAACCAGAAAAAAATAGGAGTACAGAAATTAAGATAAGATAGAAAAAAGAAGAAAAATAAAGAAAACATAACAAATCACCAAGAAAGCATTAAGGAAACACCAAGGAAGCACCAATTGAAGCACCAGTCTTGAGTTACCTGTATGGTGCTCAACACAGTGATAGGAGACGCCTTGAGTACCGCGGCCCAGCTCATCACCAATGTCGTAGTGGTCTTCAAGGGGCCCGCGGCGGCTGTTAATGGTGACCTGGCGACCGAGGCTGGGACCGCTCCAGTAAAATCCAATGTCGTCCTCCTCCACGTGAACCATGCACTGTGGATGGAGTGGAGTGAGTGTGGAGTGAGTGGAGTGTGAGTTTTTTTAGTGTTTTCTTGAGTGTTTGTGTGTTTTAATGGTGTTTTTATGGTTCTAGTGAGAGATTAGCAAGGTTTTTATATTGTGGAGTGTGTGGAGTGAGTGGAGTGTGTTTTTTTTGTTTTCTTGAGTGGTTGTGTGTTTTAATGGTGTTTTTATGTTTTTTGAGTGTTTTCTGGAGTGTTTGTGTGTTTTAATGGTGTTTTATGGTTCTGTTGAAAAATTAGCAAGGTTTTTATATTGTGGAGTGTGGAGTGAGTGTGGAGTGAGTGGAGTGTGTTTTTTTTTTTTTCTTGAGTGATGGAATATTTTAATGGTGTTTTTGTGGTTCTGTTGAGAGATTAGCAAGGTTTTTTTTATATTGTGGAGTGTGTGGAGTGAGTGTGAATGGCCTTTGAAAATAGTCGTGGTTAGAGAGCAAAGCGTTACCACTCTCACTCACTCACTCACTCACTCACTCACCGAAGAGTGGACACTGCCGGCGACGTTGACAGCGGCGACGGAGTAGAGGCCGGCATCCTTCACTGAGGCGCCGTTGATGTTTAGCACGTACCAGTCAGGCTCCAGGAAGGAAGGCTGTGGGGCGTGGGAGGCGTGGGTTAGGAGGCGTTCAGAGAGGGCGTGGAGGTGGAGGTGATAGTGGGAAGAGACAAGGTTTTTTTTTAAGCTGGCCAAGGGCATTAAAAGGTTAAAAAACAGGCCCACTTGATTGCCAGTTCCCTTACAGGTTCACTAGAGGTTGTCAAAAGTCTAGGATAAATGTCTTGAAGGGTGTCAGAAGGGCGTGTCTGAAGGGCGTGGCAGGGCGTGTCAGGGCGTGTGGGGTATGGAAAAGGCGTGTAGCACGTAGGAAGGGCGTGATGGGCGTGGTCAAGGCGTCGTGAGGGCGTGGTAATAAAGGATAATGATAGCAAAGTATCCTATTCTATTATTCTTAACTTAAAAAGGAAAAAAAATGGAAAAAAACATCCTTCAAATCGTTAATGAAAAAGAATATCCTACATGACTTGAAAAATAAAGGAAATCCTACGAATCCTTCAAGAAATCTTAAATTCTAAAAAAAATCTTACGAATCCTTCAAGAAATCCTGCAGATCATTCAAGAAATAGTACAAATCCTTCAAGAAATCCTACAAATGCAAGGAAACCCAACAAAACCTTAAAAAATCCCAGTAATCCTTCAAGAAATCCTACAAATCCTTCAAAAAATAGTACACATCCTTCAAGAAATCCTACAAATCGTTAAAATCCTACAAATGCTTCAAGAAATCCTACAAATCCTTCAAGAAATACTAGAAATCTTTAAAAAAAATCCTACAAATGCAAAGAAACGCAACAAAACCTTAAAAATCCTAGGAATCCTTCAAGAAATCCTTACCCTGAACTTGAAGGATGCAGGCAGCGGCTCCCAGTCCCTGTACCACTTAACCTCACAGCCAGGATAGCCAGAGATCCTGCACATGATCTTGCCGGAGTTGTTGGCGCGGAGGTGGAGTTCCTCAAGGGGCTGCAGGACTCTAGGATACTCGCTGCGGTCGAGCTTAATCCTTTGCCGCGACTGACCGTATTCGTTCCTCACCACGCACTCGTAGGATCCTATGTCGGCGTCGGTCATTCTGCAGGGAGAGGAGGAGGAGGAGGAAGGAAGGAAGGAAGATTAGGAGGAGGAGGAGGAAGGATGGGAGGAAGGAAGATTTCTGCATTATTAACTGGTGAAACACTCTTAAAAACCCCGCTAATCATCTCTGTGGCCTTGGAAAATAGTCTTGGTGAAAGAGCAGAGCGATTGTGAATGCAAGCAATTGTGTGTTGATTTGGTGAATGTTTGGTGAGTTGTGGTTGTGGTTGTGTAGTGTTACGTAATGCTTAATAAAAGGAACACATAGAAATTGATCATTGTAAACAGCGAAAAAGAGAGACTTACTTAACTTTCATGAATGAGATCACAGAGGATGGATGTAATGGGAGAGACCAGTGATGTTGAAGCTTATTATGTTCCGGGGATGTTGTGAAGCATGCTATGATCAACAAACTAGTCTTACCGCAGATTTATGGGGATTAAGTGAACAATATTCTTAACTTTAATGATAAACAGGTAAAAATAAAGGCAGCGATTCAAAATACAGGCCTTGTCCCAACACTCACCTATCACTAGAGACAGATAGCGCCAGTAGCTTCATGCGAATAGATATATCGGCTACCTTTCTTACCAACATCAAGAGGGAAGCAATTATTTAAGACCTGCAGTTTGGGAAGCAGGTAACCGTACACTTATAAACACACACACCTGTCCCCACACTTACCTATCAATAAAGAGACAGATGGCGCCAGTAGCTTCATGCGAATAGGTGTATCGGCTTCCCTTCTTGCCAACATCGAGAGGGAAGTCATTTTTGAAGAACTGCAGTTTGGGAAGTGGGTAACCGTACGCATACCACTTGATAGAAGCGTTGAAGCCTCTCATGCCGTACTGAGTGTCATGGTCGAGGCGGAGGAAGCGAGGCGCGGCATAGTAGTTGCCCCTAGCGTCCCTGGAGATCCTGAAGCCTTCGGGGACAAATGGACCTTCACCCTTGTAATCGTAGTTCGGGTCCATCCAGGGCTCGAAACTCACAGGAGGTAGTTCCAGCTTGTGTCTGAAGGAGGAGAGGAAGGAGGAGGCGGTGAAAGATGGAGTGAAAAATGAGGACTATTAATGTGCGAAGGAGGAAGTGAAGGAAAAGAACAGATGAAAAAAAAAATGACGAAATATTGTAAATGAAAGAAGAAATAAGGAGAAATGATAAAGGAGAGTGATAATTGAATCTGAAGGAGGAGGAGGAGGAGGAGGAGGAAGAGGAGGAGGAGGATAGTAGCATTGACGCACCCTCTCCTCCTTCACTCCTCCTTCACTCTCCTTCACGCTTCATTCATCGTCTATATGAAGGAGGCGAAGGAGGAAGAGAAGCAGAAGGAAAGAGGTTTATGTAAAATTATTGATTCGTGTGTGTGTGTGTGTGTGTGTGTGTGTGTGTGTGTGTGTGTGTGTGTGTGTGTGTGTGTGTGTGTGTGTGTGTGGAGAAATCAGTACACGGATGTAGTTTTTTGTGTGAGTGTCAGAGAGAGAGAGAGAGAGAGAGAGAGAGAGAGAGAGAGAGAGAGAGAGAGAGAGAGAGAGAGAGAGAGAAACGAAAGATATAGAGATTGAGAACGTATGAAAAGAAAATATAGATAACTAAACAAAACGAAACACACACACACACACACACACACACACACACACACACACACACACACACACACACACACACACACACACACACACCTGTAAGTCTGCACGTAAGGCGAGGGTTCGGACACACCATGCTTGTTGGCCACCCTCACTCTGAACCTGTAGTCACTCTTGGGCAGCAGAGTGGAGACGTCAGCGCTGCATCCTCGAATACCTGCGGAATATGTGCCAAATTAACGTGAATCACCTTTTGTCACGCTCATACAGGGAAATTTCAAGGCATTTTCCCAGGCTAACTCTATCAATCTTTAAGGGAACTGGCGATCAAGTGGGCCTCCTTTTTTTATTTTTATTTTTATTTCTCTTGATCAGGTTCCCATCTTGTATAAAGAAAAAATGCATACACACTTATACACTTGTCTTCCTTTTTATGTAAGAGTGGAAAGCTGGCAAAGGGTAACAAGAAGCAACAGAAACGGGCCCACTTAGTTGTCAGTCCCCTTGCAGGTTCTAAAGAGTTAGCCACAATAAAGGGATTAATGTCTTGAAACCCTCTTAAATGAAGGCAAGTCACAGGAAATTGGAAATACAAACACAGGCAGGGAATTCCAGAGTGTACCAGAGAAAGGGAAGAATGATTGAGAATACTGATTAACACCTGCATTAGAGGGTGTCAAATTAACGTGAATCACACCTTGTCACACTCACACACACTTACACACTTAGTACACACCCGTTTCCTTATAAACTTACCTGTCCTAACTGTCGTCCAATCACCTTCAGGATACTCAGCCATTTCCAGGAGGTATGTGACGGGCTGGGTGGGCGGGGCGGTCAGGTGAGGCATCCAGCTGATCGTGGCGCGACGGTCAGACAAAGCGCTGATCATGGGACGGTCAGGCAGCGGCATTGGTACACCTGAACGGCGGATCTTGTCGAAGCCTTGGTATTCATCCCCCACTGGTCGCTTCATTCGGCTTGTCAGGGCTGGAGGGGCGAGATGCGTGTGTGAGGCAGTGTTGGTGTGGTTAGGTTAGCTTTTATGCATATCTGGATTGCTAAAGCTGTTATTTTTACGATTCTAGCTAAAGAAATTCAATATATTATTATTACATACGTGAAAAAAAATATGGGAAACCTGCTTGTTTAAAAATTGGGTGAAAGAGTAGAATTTTAACCCCTTCAGTAGCATGATGAGTTTCCATATTCATTCTGGTTACTATTTGGTGATTTTACACAGCTTCAGACACTCATGTGGGGATGAAAATCGTGAAGATCTGACCATTAATTTTCTGACATCCATAGATCCTTCTCAGTGTCAATAAAATGCTCTAATCGTACACAAATCTTAAGGTAAAAAATGTGTCCCAGTACTGAAGGGATTAGAATAGTGAAGACTGTGGCCATGAATTTTTGACCTCTATAGACCCTTCCCAGTGTCAATAAAATGGTCTAATCGTACACAAATCTCGAGGAAAAAATGTGTCGCAGTACTGAAGGGATTAAAATAGTGTAGACCATTGATTTTTACCCTTCATAGATCCTTCCTAATGGTCTAATCGTACACAAAACTCAAGGTAAAAAATGTGTCCCAGTACTGAAGGGATTAAACCTGCTAGTTATCTATGTGGCCTCATAAAACAGTGTCAGGGAGAGCACAGTTTTCACACACGTCTAGAAACTTACTCTCGCAGATGAGCTTTTCCCGTGCATGCCGCTTCTCCGTAGTCATTCCAGGCCTTCAGCTGGTACACGCCGGCATCCTCAGGGCTCACGAAGCGGATGGACAGGCGAATTAGCCCCTCAGCGTCCTTCTCCACGTTGAAGCGATTCCTGCAGTAGGCGGTGGAGGAGATTAGATGGTGAATGGAGATTATATGGGAATGATGACAGGGATGGAAGAAAAGGAGGAAGAGAAGGAGGAAGAGAGAGGGTATAGATAAGGAATAAAGATAGGAAGGGACGTGAAGGGAGATGTAATCGTGGAGGAGGAGGAAAAGAGGAGGAGGAGGAGGAGGAGGAGGAAGAGAAAGGGAAGAGGGGGGATGAAAAGAGATTTAAGGAGAAAAGTAAAATTATAACTTGTTTGTGTCCTCCTCCTCCTCCTCCTCCTCCTCCTCCTCCTCCTTCATTAATCATCTCATCATATACCACCTCTTCTTTACCTTACTACAATGTGTATACCCTCCTCCTCCTCCTCCTCCTCCTCTTAAATGTCCTCATATTATCACTTAATCTACTCTTTGTAACATAATTTTACATAATCTCCTCCTCCTCCTCCTCCTCCTCCTCCTCCTCCTCCTCCTCCTCCTCCTCCTCCTCCTCCTCCTCCTCCTCCTCCTCCTCCTCCTCCTCCTCCTCCTCCTCCTCCTCCTCCAAAGAACCCTGGGACAAGAAATCTGATGCTACCTTCATTCCCCCATCCCACCCAATCGCTCCTCCTTTGTGTTCCCTCGCGCTCCCGTCCTACTCACGCGGAGACGACTGGATGTCCGTCCTTGTACCAGCGGAACTCTGGCTCTGGGCGGCCCATCACTATTGCCTTGAACAGTGCCTTGGAACCCTCGAACACCTCCTGGTCTCCTATCACCTTGAGGAACACTGGAGCCTCTGGGCGCTTCTTGGGATCCCTGCAGAAGGCGGTGAAAGGATCGAGATTAGCGTGTGAGTTCCAGTAAGGGGTTTTATTCTCTTTAAGGGTGTTTTTAAGGGTTTAGCTGTGTTTTAAGGGTGTTTTAAGGGTGTTTTAGGTTTATATTGGTTTTTAAGGTTGTTTTTTTAGGTTCTGGTGATCTTAAGAGAAAGAACGCTAGGGAAAGAGAACATAGGAGAAAGAGACGAGAGAAAAGGGAACCCCCCAACAGAAAACATAATAGAAAATGAAGCCCCTAAAAGAAAAAGGATGATAGAAAACGATATGATAGAAAACAGACCCCAAAAAGAAAAGTGATAGAAAATGAAGTTATAGAAAACGACGTAATAGAAAATAAACCCCAAAAGGAAAAGAAAGCTAGAAAACGACATATAGAAAGCGACATAATAGAAAACCAATCCCTAAAAAAGAAAACCCTCAAAAAAACTTTAAAAATCCTAAAATAACAAAATCCTTTAAAAATCCTCAAAAATCTCCGAAAAATCCTCAAAAAAAACTCTAAGAACCTTAAAAATTCCTCAAAAACATAAAAAGCCTAAAAAAAAACAAAATCTTCAAAAATTCTCAAAAAAAACTAAGAATATCATAAAAAAAGCAAAAATCCTGAAAAAATCCTCAGAAAAACCTTCAAAAAACCCTCAAAAAACCCTCAAAACACTCACACATCATCAGACACGAAGAGCTCCGCCTTATACTCAACGGAACCTTCCTTGTTCTTGGCCACCACGCGGTACACGCCGGAGTCGCTGTAGGTGCAGTCCTTAATGAGCAGCGTCTGACCCTCTCCGTCCTTCCTGATGCGTATCCTGTCGCCGTCTGACACGATCTTCTCCGCGTCATGGTACCACGTCACCTCGGGCAAGGGCAGGCCGTCATACTTCACCCCCATCTTGACATCGTGGCCTGGCAGCTGAGAGGGCGAGAGACGGGGAAATTTTAATCGTTTTTCTTTATATAATTGCGTGTGAGAGAGAGAGAGAGAGAGAGAGAGAGAGAGAGAGAGAGAGATTTCACCATATAATATAAACAAAACTATAGGCCTATATTCAAATAATCACTCAAAACCCTCTAAATCCATCTTTCTTTACAGGATCACTCTACAAACACACCAGCGACACACACTGGCCGCGGCGTCACAGCCTGGGAGGAGCGTGGAGTCTGTAGCCAGTATGACCCCCCACACCCACGCCCTGCCCTGTCTGGTGAGGCAGTGGGTTGGGTGTCAGAAGGCGCGCAGGGATCTCTCCATGAATCTCTCTGGCGTGTGGCGTGGCGGTGTCTCCCTGCGCTTGTTCGTTGCTGAGTTTAAGGTAAAGTTTTTGTCGTTTTTGTTTTCATTGTCTCTATTTCCTTGTCTCTCGTCTTAAAGCTCGTATCTTCAAGCGCTCCGTTCTCTTACTACGGTTTTCCAAGGCCACAGACAACTAACCTTACTTTCAAGACAGTTTCTCCTTTTAATTAACCAGAAATCTCGCTAATCTTTCACCACAGCCATAACATCTTGGTAATCTTTCACCAGAGCCATAAAATCTTGCTATTTCATCGCCAGATCCATATGAAATTTACTAAAGAAACAGTAATAACTTCGTAGAAATAAGTTAGTAGCTTATGATTGAGAGAAACGAGAGAAGGTTTAGCTGACTAGACCACGAGAGAGAGAGAGAGAGAGAGAGAGAGAGAGAGAGAGAGAGAGAGAGATGTTCGTTATTTACAAAGATGAGTCGAATATCAGCCTAGGAATGAACCGGAGAACCTTGCCAACTTTCTCTCTCTCTCTCTCTCTCTCTCTCTCTCACTCTGATATTTTACTTCCTGCATCTTCTTACAGTACAATAACTCTCTCTCTCTCTCTCTCTCTCTCTCTCTCTCTCTCTCTCTCTCTCTCTCTCTCTCTCTCTCTAATTGTCATGTATTTTTAAACTTTTTTTTTTTTTTTTTTTTTTTTTTTTTACTTTTTCCTGTTTTTGCTTTTTTTTCTGCTTGTTATTGTTTCTCTCTTAAAGACTACGTGACTTATCTTACGTCAATCAGAACACTCAAGTCTTTCATTCTCTCTCTCTCTCTCTCTCTCTCTCTCTCTCTCTCTCTCTCTCTCTCTCTCTCTCTCCACAGCTTGCGTCTTCACTTCCTTTCTCCCTCCCTCCCTCCCTCTCTCTCTCTCTCTCTCTCTCTCTCTCTCTCTCTCTCTCTCTCTCTCTCTCTCTGTCATTTACTCTTATCTTTTCCCTTTCACATTTTTCCCTCTCACATTTTCCCCTCTCTCTTTCTCCCCTCTAATTGTTAATCATCTTCTGTGACCTTGAACTCTGCCCTTATCTTTCCCCTCACCTCCCCTCTCTCTCTCTCTCTCTCTCTCTCTCTCTTTCTCTCTCATTATCTTGCATTAACAGTTTGTCTTTCCTCATTTTCATTATTATTATTATTATCATTATCATTATTATTATTATTATTATTATTATTATTATTATTATTATTATTATTATTATCATCTTTCCTGTGCCTGAGTTAATATTCCTTTGTATACACGTGTGCTCCTCCTCCTCCTCCTCCTCCTCCTCCTCCTCCTCCTCCTCCTCCTCCTCCTCCTCCTCCTCCTCCTACTCTTCCACGTTCTCGTTCTCCTGCTTCTCCTCCTCCTCCTCCTCCTCCTCCTCCTCCTCCTCCTCCTCCTCCTCCTCCTCCTCCTCCTCCTCACCTTGTACTGGTTGCAGAAGGTGGAGGTGAATGAAGGCGGCTCGAAGCACTTCCTAACAGAGACCTCACATTCTGTCTCCGCCTTGCCGTGTTCGTTCTCAATCACACACTTGTACATGCCTGAGTCTGTGTCCTTGGCTGGCTTGATCTCCAGGAACGCCTGTGGTGGGAGAGACACGTTAGGTTTAGTATATTGAGACAAACTGCAGATTACTTTTTTTATGCATGAGGAAAGCTGGCGAAGGGTTAACGAAAATATAAAGGAAAGGAAGGCCCACTTGAATGCCAGTTCCCTAATAGATTAATCTCTTCAGTACTAGGACACAGTTTTGTCATTGAGTTTTGTGTGTGATTAAACCATTTTAGTGACATTAGTAAAGGTTTGTGGAGGTCAGAAGATTAATGGTCACAGTCTTCACTATTTTAATCCCCCACATGAGTTTCTGAAGCTGTATAAAATCACCAAATAGTAACCACATTGAAGATGGAAACGCGTCATGGTACTGAAAGGGGTTAAACTGATTTTTAGAGAGGGTGGTAGAGAAACAGAAGTTCATGTTCATATTCTAACCTAATCTATGAACATGTGTTTGAGATGAGGTTAGGTTGGACTAGGTAAAATTTGGTAAGGTTAGTCACAGCTTATGTTTAATGAAGTGAAGACTCGTTAAAAAAAAGAAAAAATAAATAAATCTAAGAACAACAAAACAAACATGAAAAAATAGCAATGATAATAAATACAAGGAAAAAAGTAAAAAAAAAAACTACAGAAATAGGAAATGTATAATACTTTTGATAGGTAGTAACAAGGAAGCAAATGAAGGAAATTACACACATGAGTACCCGTGCTTCTAAATTTTGTCCCATTTTGAAAGTTTGATAAGGAAAAAAAAAAAAAAATTGAGAGAAGAGAAAACAGAAAACACTCAAACTTTTATAAGCAACAAAATTTGTCTCATTATAAAAGTTCGATAAAGAGGAAGAGGAAGAAGAAGAAGAAGAAGAAGAAGAAGAAGAAGAAGAAGAAGAAGAAGAAGAAGATAAAGAAAAAGAAAAATGAGAAGAAAAGAAAAGAAGAAAAAGAAAAGAAGAAAAAGGAGGAGAAGAAGAAAATATTGAAGAAGACAAAGATAAAGAAAAAAAAGAAGAAAGAGAAGAGAAAAAGAAGAAAAAGGAAGAAAAAGGAACAGGAAAAGAAGATGAAGAAAAAAAGAGAAATAGAAAAGAAGATGTGATAACTGAGGAAAACACTAAAGGAAAACCAAACAGCAGAAAAAACAATAAAAAAAATGAAACAAAACGAAAACAACTAAAAAAAGAAAGAAAAACAAACAAGAAAAAATAAAATAAATAATAACAAAAAAAAAAAAAATAAATAAAGAAAACAAAACACACACACACACAAAAAAAAAAAACATGCAACTCAATCTTAAAACAACAAAATGCGAAAGAAAACATAAGAAAGGAAGCAAAAAGAAAACGGAAAGACATCACCAAAGAAAACGGGGCAAGGGTTATCGATGTTTGTCTTATCACCAATGATTTGTTTACCTGTTTCTGTAAAGGACACAAAGAAAATGGGATTAAGAAAAGGTAAAGGAAGAAATTTTGGAGAGTCTTGATAAAAAAAAAAACAAAACGTAAAGGAAAAGCAGAAATAGAATAAAAACTTAATATAATCTTTGAAACTTTATATTTTCTATAATAAATAAAGAAAATGGAAATAAGTGATAGAAAAGCGTTAAGGAAAAGCAGAAATAAAATAAAAGCTTAATATAATCTTTGAAACTTTATATTTTCTTATTATAAGCAAAGAAAAATGCAAATAAAATGATAAAAAATGTAAAAATAGAAAAAATAAATAAGATACATTCAATAAAACCATTTAATTTTTATCTTTCTCCATCATAGATAAAGAAAATTGAAATGAAAATGATAAAAAGCGTTAAAAAAAAGCAAAAATAAATAAAAAAACTTAATATAACCTTTTAATCTCATTCAATCACCATTATGCACAAAGAAAATGCAAATAAAACAAAAATGAAAAAACCGATTGAGAAGAAATAAAAAAGTCTCCCATTAGAAATCCTCTCTATCTTCGGCGTAGGTAAAGAAAACGCGATCCCTGAACTTGATTTAAACCAATTTGTACCCTTGAAAATAATCTAAAAAAAAAAAAAAAAAAGAAAAAATTAATAAGAAATAAAAAAGTCCCTCTTAAAAACTCACCCTTCGCCGTCATAGGTAAAGAAAACGCGATCACTGACCTTGATTTATACCAATTTGTCCCCCCCATGAAAATAATAATAAAAAAATAAATAAGAAAAATAGAAAATAAAAAAAGAAAAGTTCCCTTAAAACTCACCCTATCGCCGTCGTAGGTGAAGAAAACGCGATCCCCGAGTTTGATCTCCTTGCCGTCCTTGTACCACTTCATCTTGGGCACAGGACCGCCCTTCATGCAAACAGGCAGGCGCAGAATGTCACCCTCGTCCGCGCCAATGTCCTTCAGCCCCTCAGTAAACTTGGCAGGACCGTCCGGCTGGCCATCCTCCCTCGTGAATCCTAAGGTCCGGTATAGATAGGATATAGGATACACACACACACACACACACACACACACACACACACACACACACACACACACACACACACACACACACACACACACACACACACACACACACACACACAGTCATACTTTGAAAACTTGTGTCACCTCCTCCTTCATCGCCTCCTTCACCTTCTCCTTCACCATTTTCTTCACCATCTCCTTCACCATCTCCTTCACTTTTTCCTTCCCCATTTCCTCCACTATTTTCTTCACCACCTCCTTCACCACCTCCTTCACCATCTTCACTTCTCCATCATCTCCTTCTTTAATTCCTTCACTATATCCTTTCCCACACACACACACACACACACACACACACACACACACACACACACACACACACACACACAGACACTTACCAAGCACGGACAGCCTGGCGGAGGAGGTAGTGTCGCCTTCAGGATTCTTAGCAACACAGGTGAACTCCCCAGCATCGCCTTCTACAGCCTCATCAATCTGTAGGCACACGGAGCCGTCCTCGCCCTCCACCTGCTTATAGTGCTTGCCGTCCAGGGTGAGGGGCTGGCCGTCCTTCAGCCTGTGGGAGGTGACGGAGGCGGTGAAGGAGATGGTGAAGGAGGAGGTAAAAAATAGAATGGTGAAGAAAGTGAATTTGAAGGTAAAGGAGGATGTGAGGAGGTGAAGGAGAGGGTGAAAGAGGTGAAGGCGATGGTGAAGATGAAAAAAAGTGAAGGAGGCGTTGAAGGAGGCGGTGAAGGAGATGGTGAAGGAGGAGGTAAAAGAAAGAATGGTGAAAAAAAGTGAATTGCAAGGTAAAGGAGGAGGTGAGGAGGTGAAGGAGAGGGCGAAAGAGGTGAAGGCGATGGTGAAGGAGGTGAAGGAGGCGGCAAAGGAGATGGTGAAGGAGGAGATGAAGGAAAGGATGAAGGAGGAGATGAAGGAAACAGTGAAGGAAAGAATTATGAAGTAGGTGAATTATACGATGAAGATAATTGAAGGAAGAAGTAAAGATGAAGGAGGCGGTGAAGGAAATAGTGAAGGAAGTGATGGAGATGGTGAATGAAGAAGGTAAAGGAGGAGGAGGAGGAAACAACGGTGGTGAAAGAGAGAATAATGAAGAAAACAAAAACAAGACGAAGAAGGAAGCGGAGGAAAAATAAAATAAAGGATGAGGAAAATGGAGATGATAAAAGCGTAGAAAAAAAAGAACATTGGAGGAAAAGAATGAAAGGAAAAAAATGGGTATGATAAATTTTCCCTTATCTTATTGTGATGGTGGTGGTGGTGGTGGTGGTGATGGTGATGATGGTGATGGTAGTAATGGTGGTTGAGAAGCTTTTAACGTTTTAATTTTTCCCCTGTTTTGTTTTCATCCCCTCTTTTTATTTCCCCTAATCCTCTTTTAACCATCCCTGCACAAAAGATTTCCCCTCCTTTCCCCTCTTCACCTCCTCTTCTACCCCTCTTTCTCTTCTATTTATAACCCATTTTTTTTGTCTATCTTCCTCTTCTTTATCATCATTTTAATTTCCCCTTTCACTCTCCTATCGTGTTTATTGCTTATCTTGTCCATTTTTCTCTTTTTCTCTCGTTTTGATTGATTTTTACTTGATTAACGTGTTTAGATTTCAATAAATTTCCTTCTTTTTTCTTTCCTTTCCGAGAGATCTTTCATTTCCCTTCATATCGTTCGCTTTTTTCGTCTCTCCTTCTCAAATTATTATTTCCATTGGTAATATTCTCCCGCTTCATCTATTTTTTATTTTTATTTTTTTATTTTTGTTGTCGTGTTTCCCTCTTTCCTAATTAATTTTCCTCCATTGTGACCTTTGATCTTTAGCATTTCTTCATAGTTCATCTCTTTCTCCTTTTCCTCTTCTGTTTCCTTTAATTTTTCCTTATATTTCTCCCTCTTTCCTCTTTTCCATCCACATATCCCAAATTTTCCCCTCTTATTTCCCCTTATTCTGACCTCTGACCTTTTCCCTTCACATTTCCTCTCCTTTTCCCCTTCATTCTCCTTATTTCCCTCCTTTGTCCATCCACATGTCCCAAATTTCCCCTCTTTTTCCCCTCACTGTGACCTTTGACCCCTTACCATTGGATCTCTGGAGCTGGTGACCCTCCTAGTTTGACCTCCATCCTGACGGGGTAGCCCATGATGACCTTACTTGACCTCAAGCTCTGCAGGAACTCAGGCTTCGAGGGCGGCGCTGAGGGGAGACAGTGAGGGGAGTCAGGAGGGAATAGAATTGATAGACCAGTAGCGAGAGGCGTTCAGGGAGGGGAGAGAGGGGAAAGGTATGTAAGGTGTTGGAATAAGAGGGATTTTGTAGTGAGGGGAAAAAAGTGAAGGTATTTTCTTTAAAGAGAGGGGAATAGAGAGGAAATAAGGAATTGGGATGAAAAAAAAGTGATATTTAAAGAGTGTTGGAATCAAAGTTATTTTTTCAGAGTAAGTGAAAAAGGATGAGGTTTTTCTAACTAAGGGGACAAGTAATGAGGAGAAAACATGACCACTATATTGAATTAATGAGGGGAAATGAGGCATAGATAGCCTAGGAGTAATGGGAAGGCAGTGACGTCATCATGCTGGGGACTGGAGGGTATATAAAGGGTGACACTCACGAACGACGCTCAGTTGTGTGTCAGCCTCGCAGGAGCCCAGATCGTTGGTGGCAGTGACTGTGTAGCGACCCTTGTCCTCCTCAGTCACGCTGCTAAACTCTAGATAGTAGAGACCTTCCGCCGTGACCCCGATGTCGATCACGTCTGAAGGGAACACCTGGCGACCGTCCTTCAGCCTTAGGGGAGGTGGAAGGTCACGGGTCAAAGAGAGGTCATGCCATACTTATAGTTAGTTATATATATAGTTAGTAATAGTAAGAGAAGGAGTGTTAAGAGACAAAGAACAAGATAGAGAAACGTAACAAGCTGAAAGTTGAAGATGACGCAATAGATAGAAACAGAAGAGGAAAATGGATGTTATGAGGAGGGTTGGGAGACAAAGAACAAGATGCAGAGACGTATCAAGGAGTAACATGAACAAGCTGTGAGTTCAAGATGACACAATGGATAGAAACAGAAGAAGGTTAACTCGAGCGGCTGACCCTGCAATACTATGAGATTAAAGTCGAAGAAAGAAGAAAGAAGAAGCAGAAAAGTTATAGTAATTGAATCAGAACAAACTAGACATGAATATGAGTAACCAGCATAGAAAACGAGATGACAGCTGTGAAATACCTGGAAAGAATGATGGCAGTATTTGGAGTAACAACCATGACATAATGAAACCCACGTAAAGGTAAGGAAGAGGGAACAAAAGCTCAAAGGGAGGCCATAGAAGATCAAAGGACAAAGGAAAACAATACAAGGAACACCTGCAATATAAAGGCAGGTGAAGGAGAAAATAGGTGAGGTCATGGAAGATCAAAGGGAAGCAATGGAAGTAATACCTTTAATAACACTAATAGAGGCAGGTGAAGGAGGAAACAGGTGAGAAGGTCATGGAGGATCAAAGGGAAGCAATGGGAGTAATACCTTTAATTGATAGAGGCAGGTGAAGGAGATACATGAGGTAAAAATGTGGTGGTGTCTGTCTATCACCACTCCAGAGGGAAGTAATGGAGGTAATGCCAGTAATAAGACTAATAATGGAGGCAGGTGAATGGAAAGACAGGTAAAACGAAGGTGAGGTGTTATCTGTCTATCACCACTTCATAGGGAAACAATGTGAGCAATGCCAGTAACAAGCCATTTTTTTTTTTAGTTTTCATGTAAGAGGGGAAGCTGGCCAAGGGCAACAAAAAGTGAAAAAAGGCTAACTTGATTCCCAGTTCCTTAAAGGTCAAACAGAGTAAGCCAAAAGTCTGGGATAAATGTCTTAAGGCAGGTGAAGGGAAGACAGATGAGGTGATATTGTCTGTCACTCACCACTTCACCTTACGCTTGGGGAAATAATGGAAGTAATGCCAGTAATAAGACTAATGGAGGGAGGTGAAGGGAAGACAGGTGAGGTGATATTGTCTGTCACTCACCACCCTCAGACTTGGGGAAATAATGGAAATAATGCCAGTAATAAGACTAATGGAGGGAGGCGAAGGGAAGACAGGTGATGTTTGTCACTTACCACTTGACCTCAGGCTTGGGGAAACCGATGATCTTAGCCTGGAAGATGCCCGGCTGCTGCTCCAACACCTTCAGCTCCTGGGGCTTCTTGGTGACCTTGGGCTTCCTCCTCTCGGCTGTAGAGGAGAAGGAGGAAGAGATGAGAGAAGGAACAAAGGCTAGAGTTTGAGTACTATTGTAATGGTGAATAAATGGCTTGTCTCTCTCACGTTGAAGAAGAGATGAGGAAAGGAACAAAGACTAGAGTTGAGTTTGATTGTAATGGTGAATAAATGCGTTGTCTCTTTCACGCTGAGGAGGAAGAAGAGGGAAGGAACAAAGACTAGATGAGTTTGATTGTTATGGTGAATAAATGTATGGCTCTTTCACGCTGAGGAAGGAGAGATGAGGAAAGGAACCAAGATTAAACGAGTTTGATTGTAATGCTGGTTAGTATAAGTAAAAACAATAGATTGATAGATAAAAAAAATACCCATGAAAAGTGTAAATAATTAGTTACGTAAAATATTCAGATTAATAAATTGGGGAAAACAAATATCTCAAGACTTTAAACCCTTCAGTACCGGAACACATTTTTACCATGAATTTTGGGTGTGATTAAACCATTTTATTGACATTAGCAAGGGTCTATGAAGGTGAAAAGATTAATGGCTACCGTCTTCACTATTTCAATCCCCACAAAAGTTTCTGAAGCTGTATAAAATCACCAAATAGTAAGCAGAATGAATATGAAGACGCGTTATGGTACTGAAGAGGTTAAAGATAAGAGGACGGCCGCCGTGGTACAGTGGAACCATGCGTGCTTTAGGGTCCGAGGGTCTGCAAGCGCACGGGTTCGAATCCTGTCCATGGTCCGAGTGTAGGTTGGGCTTCCTAGCAGGTGGGCTTTGAGATAGAAGGTACCCCAAAAATATCCCCTTTAACCCATAAATTCCCGTGAAAAGCCCACTTGGTATAAAAAAAAAGATAGCTAGAGGTCTGTAACTCACGTCTAACAATGAATGCAGTCTCCGTGGTGATCTCGTTGACGTCATTCATGCACCGGAGTCTGTACTGGCCCGAGTCAATAGCTGAGGCTTCCACGATGGTGAGGTTGATGGTCGCCTCACAGTAGGAAGTCTTCGTGGAGGAATACTTGAACTTGGCGGAGGCTTCGATCTCGTCACCATCCTTGCTCCTGTGGTGGTGATGGTTATTGTGAGGGAAGGGAGGGAAGGAGAGTGTCTGTCTGTCTGTCTCTCTGGTTCTCTGTGTCTCTGTCTGTATTTGTCTGTCTTTCTGTCTTCTCTGTTTCTCTCTCTCTCTCTCTCTCTCTCTCTCTCTCTCTCTCTCTCTAACAATTTCTCCTCACATTTTTCCCCTCTCTCTTTCCCCACACCAACATTTTCCCTTCCCTTATCCCTCACCATCTCACACACACACACACACACACACACACACACACACACCTTGATACTCACCATACAAACTTAGGTCGTGGTGAGCCTCTGACCTTTACTGTTACTGTCACATCATCGCCCTCTGGTCCGTGAGTCACATTGTCCAGACTCTCCACAAAGCTGCACTCCATCTTCTTCTGCGTTAGAGTGGCGGATGACGTACACTCGCCCACCAGACTCTTGGCCACCACTGAGACCTGGATGACGGAGAGAGATGGGTGAATGAGGAATAGATGCTTCGTGGGAGAACTGACTGGGTGGATGGGTGTGTGGATGGGTGAGATATGGGCTGATTGTGGGAGTAATGGGTGTTTTGAAGGGAGATATGGGTGTGTTGTGGGAGAGAAATGGGTGTTTTGAGATGAATTAAGTGAGTGAGTGGGTGGGTGAGTGTTAGTGGGTGTATGGGTGAGTGAATGGGTGAAATATGGTGTTTTGAAGGGAGGAATGGGTGTTTAAGTATGGGTGAAATATGGGTGTATTGAGGGAGAGAAATGGGTGAGTGTATGGGTGAGTGGGTGAGATATGGTTGCATTGTGGGAGAAAAGAGTGTTTTGATGGGGGCATTAAGTGAGTGAGTGGGTGAGTGGGTGTTGATGGGTGTGTGGGTGAGTGGGTGAGAAATGGGTGCCTGGTGTATCAGGGGTGTTTTAAAAGAGGAGTGGGTGCGTGTGTGGGTGTGGGTGTTGTGGGTGTATTGTAGGAGATATGGGTGTTTTGAGGGCAGGAATGAGTGGGTGAGTGTGGGTGACTGTGAATGACCGTTGTGGGTGGAAGAAAAATGAGGAAGTAAAAGAGGAGGAGGAGGAGGAGGAGGAGGAGGAGGAGGAAGATGAATGGAGGGAAAAGTTAGCGGTATAAGCCTTAAATACATGAGTGAATGAAGAGGATATGATAAATGGAGGAGAGGGAGAGAGGGAGAGAGGAAGAGGGGAGAGAGTGAGTGGTCGTGACGTGGTGAGAAAGGGGAAAGAAATAACGTCTTGTATTTTCCCCTCACTTTCTTGCGTCGTCTTTCCTCTCCTTTATTCCCTTATGTCTCACTTCCTTCTATTCTATTTTTTTTTCTTATTTTTATTCTGCTCTTGTTTTCCTCTTCCATTGTCAAGGAAATGTGTTTGTCCTCCCTGCTCTCTCTCTCTCTCTCTCTCTCTCTCTCTCTCTCTCTCTCTGAAAACCAAGTATTTTCACTAAAAACCCTTTAAATCTCTAATAGTCATGTCGAACCACCTAAAAACCCTTTCATATTTTCAAAAGCAACCCAAATCCTTCCTTTACTAAACCACAGACAGAAACAGAGAGGGACACAAACATTGGGGGACGCCGAAGCACTCTTTACCACTACTGCTACTACTACTACTACTTACATCACCAAAGTCGTACTGGTCCACGTCCTTGATGGTGAGACAGTACACGCCAGGTTCAGGGTTGGTGATGTCGTGTTTGTTGTCGTTCTTGAGTGGGATTCCGTTCTTGGTCCAGCTGCACTCCGGTAAGGGAAGACCAGAAGCACGGAAGGTGAAGGTGCCGTCTTGTTCCAGGCAGAAGGCTGTGTTCTCGAGCCCTCCAACGATTGTAGGCTTCTCGTCTGTTGGGGAAGGTTGATTGTGTGTACGAGAGGCAGTGATGGGGAAAATGAGAAGGAAAAGGCAGTGGTGTGTTTGAATGCTGGGTGTTTGTGTGTAAGAGAAGCAGTAAAGGGGAAAAGTGACAAGGAAAAGGCAGTGGTCTTTGTATATAAGAGAACAATGAGGGATAAAAAGACAAGAGAAAGGCAGTGGTGTATTCTAATGCTGGATTATAAAATGCTTCATGTCTTGTCTAAGCAAACACTACTTCATTTCGTTTTCTTTTTTTTTTTATGCATGAGAAGTAGTGAGGCAAAACAAGACAAGAGAAAGACATTGGATTGTGAAATATTCCCTGATCACTCCCTTATAAAGTCTAGACAAACTTTTACGTTTTCTTTTCTTTCATGTGAGAGAAGCAGTAAGTGGAAAACAAGACAAGAGCAAGGAAACACCACAGTGAAAACTCGGCTGGTCATCTCTGTGGTCTTTTGAAAATATAATTCCTTTAAGAGAATATGTCTTTTTATGAGGTTTCCGTGATTTTAATGATAATAATAATAATAATTGTGAAGTACTCCTTGTCACTCCATTCTTTTTAATAGAAGAGGTGAAAGTTAACATAAAACGACAAAAAGGTAATACTCACAGTGAACCTTCAAGTGACACGAGCGAGTTTCTGAACCAGCATCGTTAGTGGCAGTGAAGGCCAGTTTGCCATCGTCTTCCAGCACCGCATTCTGCACAATAAGCCCGTATTCCTCCCGCTCCTCGTTCCGTGTGTAGATGTAGCGACTCTCTCCGCCATCCTTCAGCTCCTGGCCGTTCAAAGTCCTGTGTGGTTGATGGTTTGGTTAGGTTAGGTTAGGTTTGGTTGGGTTAGGTTAGGTTAGGTTGGGTTAGGTTAGGTTGGCTTGGGTTGGGTTAGGTTAGGTTTGGTTGGGTTTGGTTGGGTTTGGTATCCTTTTCATTTCATCATCCTTCATCTCACCACTACTTAATCCCATCACTCCATCTCACCACTCGACCTTACCACTCCACCTCACCACTCGACCTCATCACTCCACCTCACCACTCGACCTCACCACTCGACATCACCACTCGATCTCACCACTCCACCTCACCACTCGACCTCACCACTTCACCTTACCACTCGACCTCACCACTCGACATCACCACTCGACCTCACCACTCGACCTCACCACTCGACATCACTACTCGCCCTCACCACTCGACATCACCACTCCCTTAGCTCACCACTCAACTCACCAGACCATAACAGGCTTGGGGAAGGCATGGATGGTGACCGAGACTTGAAGATCCTTGCCGAAGTCCACCACACAGTCCTCCAGTGGTCCAGGGGCAGGCTTCACCAGGACTCCCAGCTGACACTGTAGGATGCCAGCGAAGGATGCGTCACACAGGATTATAGGGGAAAGAAAGGGAGTAGAAAGGAAGGACGGATAGGAATAAGGAAGAAAGGAAAAGGAGTAGGAAGGATAGAAGGAAAAAAGGAAGGAAAGTAAAAGGAGGGAGTAGGAATGAATGAAAGAAGGATGAAAGGAAAGGGAATGAGAAGAAAAGAGGAAGAAAGGATATAGGGAATGAGGAAAGGAAATGAGAAAGAAAACAAGGAAGGAAGAAAGGAAAGGGAGTGAGAAGAGGGAAAGGAAGGAACGAAGGATTTATGGGAAAGAAAGGGAAAGAGTAGAAAAAGAAGGAAGGAAGGAAACAAGGAATAATAATAATGCGAAGAGACACATTAGGGAAACAAAAAGAGAATATATTTTTTGTAAGGATATGTTTGTTTTTATCCTTCTTCTCTTCCTACTTATCCTATTCTTTCTTCTATTCCTGTTGTTTTATTTATTATTTCTATTATTAAAAACTAACAGGTAACAATCACAGTGTTCCTCTTACCTGCACATTTCCTTCAAAGCTTCTTTCCCTCTTTCCCTCCTTCCTTTTCTTCCCTCCTTCCTTCCTTCTTTCCTTTTCTTCCCTCCTCTTCTTCCCTCCTGCCCTCCTACCCTTCTTTCTTCCCTCTTTCCCTCCCTTTCGTTCACCTCTCCTTCTTTACTTCTCCTTCCTTCCTTCCTTCTTCCTTTCAATCCTTCCATCTTTCCCTCCTTCCCTCTTTCCTTCTCTCTCTCTCTCCCTCCTTCTCTCCATCTCTCTCTTCCTTCTTCCTTTCCTTTTTTCCCTTCCTTCCCTCCTTCCTTCCTTCCTTCCTTCCTTCATTCATTCCTTTCTTATCTCCCTACCTTCTTCCTTCCTTCTCTCCTTTCCCTCTCTTCCGTGTTTCCCTCTCTCTCCTTCCCCCTCCTCCTCCTCCTTCCTTCCTTCCTTCCTTCCTTCCTTCCTTCCATCATACTCACAGTAGTCTCACATTCCCCGTGTTGGTTCTTTCCTTTAACGGTGAAGGAACACTTGTCTCCCTCCTTCACGCCCTTGGCAATGAGTGTGTGCCAGCCGCTCATCCTCTCGCTGGACACCTCGAACTTCTCAGACACTGGCAGGGGCTTCCCGTCGCGGAACCTGTAAGAGACGGTGAAGGAATGGTGAAGGAGTGGTGAAGGAAGTAAGTGAAGGAATGGTGAAGGTGAGTAGGAGAGAGAAGGATATAGTAGGTGAAGGAATGGTGAAGGAAGTAGGTGAAGGAGATAATAGGTGAAGGATTGGTGAAGGAGTTGAATAGGGGAGTGAAGGATGTAGTGGTGAAGGAAGGTAGTGAAGGATATATGAAGAGAGAGAGAGAGAGAGAGAGAGAGAGAGAGAGAGAGAGAGAGAGAGAGAGAGAGAGAGAGAGAGAGAGAGAGAGAGAGAGAGAGAGAGAGAGAGAGATTATTACCTACATATTAATACTTACACCACCACCACCACCACCACCACCACCACCACCACCACCACCACCACCACCACCACTACCACCAGCGCAGCACTGCCACCACCACTACCACTGCCACCACCACCACCACCACGACTACTAGCGCCACCACCATCAATCACCACCACTTGTAATGTTTGTATGACACTTTCTTAATCTATCTCTTGAGACTTGGCACCTCTCTCTCTCTCTCTCTCTCTCTCTCTCTCTCTCTCTCTCTCTCTCTCTGTTTATTTTTTCCTTCCATCCTTTCTTTTCTCTTTCTTTTTCTTTCTTTCTTTCTCTCTCTCTTCCTTCTTTCCTTTCATTACACCTTTCCCTCTCCCTTTTTATCTAATTTCCCTTTCCTCTCTTTTGCTATCTCCCTCCTTCTCCCTTTTCCCTCTCCCTCTCCTTCTCCCTCTCCCTCTCCCTCTCCCTATCTCCCTCTCTCCTATTTCTACACCCTCAATCTCTCTCTCTCTCTCTCTCTCTCTCTCTCTCTCTCTCTCTCTCTCTCTCTCTCATTTTTATACTCCCTTCCTTTCCTTCCATTCACTACCCCTCTCACTCTCACACACTCATTTTCACTCACTCTCTCACTCTCTTTCTGCATGACACGACACACACTCGCGACACTCACCATTGTACTTCAGGAATAGGATCACCCACGATTTGACACTTGAGCTCCGCGTCTGTGTGTTCCTTCACGTAAATGTCCTTCAGTTTGTTGCGCACGCGAGCCTCCTTCTCTGTAGCGGGGGAAAGAGAAGCAGAGGTTAAGATAGGTTAGGTTAGGTTTGGTTTGGTTTAGTTGGGTTGGGTTGGGTTGGGTTGGGTTGGGTTAGGTTAGGTTAAGATAAGTTAGGTTAAATTTGGTTTGGTCAGGTTAAGATAAGTTATGTTAGGTTAGGTTAGGTTAGGTTGGGTTGGGTTGGGTTGGATTGGGTTGGGTTAGGTTAGGTTTGGTTTTGGTGTGTTTCTATTATCTCATGTTTCCTTATTTCCTTATTTCCTGTCTCATTTCTTTCTTTTTCTCTTCCCTTTCCTCTCCTTTCATTCTCTCTTTTCCTTTTCCTCTTCCTTCTCTCATTCCTTTATTTTTACTAATCTTTATAGTTTTTCATGTGTATCTCTTACCTATCTTTCTTTTCCTTCATGTTTTCTCTTTATTTCTTTCTCTTGTCTTCCCTATTCTATCCCTTCTTTCATTCTCTATATATCTTTTTTTATGTCCTAATCTATGTAATTTTTCATCTGTATCTCTTACCTATTCTTCTTTTTCCTTCTTGTTTTCTCCTTGTATCTCTTTCCTTACCTCTTCTACACCTTTTATTATCTTATCTATTTTCTTATTTACTAATCTATACAATAATTCTCACCGAGTCTTCATTTTTTTTCTTTGTCATTTTCTCTTTATTATTTTAAGATTTCATTCCGCTTGCAATTTTTTAGTCACAATGAAGCAAGGCCCAGAAGGAAAGTTTATTCATTTCACGAGAAGAAAAGAACAAGCCACTAATTGTCTCCCCCAGAAAAATGATAAAGAAGAGGAAAGAGGAAGAAGGAGCTGGCACATAATTCCTATCTTTCTCTCTCTTTCTACTATTTCTCTTCTTATTTTTTGTCTATTTATCTACTTCATTACTCTTTTTTTTTCATCTGTTTTTGTTTGTCTCTTTTGCTTCCGTTCGATATTTCATTTACTTTATTTTCATTTTACCTCCTTTTTCTTCTTTTACTTCCACTGTCGTCTGTTTCTATATATTTATCTACTTACCAATTCCTCTTCTCATTTTTCTTGTCTATCCATGTATCTATCTATCCATCCCGTTCATCTCTTCTCTCATTCGCATTCCCTCATTTCTTTTCCTTCCTTATCCATCTGTCTATCCACTTTTCTGTTAATCTATATTCATGTCTGGGATCAAAATAGTGAAAAAATTCGTCTTTAATCTTCTGAGTTCCATAGACCCTTCCTAATGTCAATAAAAAGGGTCTAATCGTACATAGATCTCAAGGTAAAAGTATTTCCCAGTATTGAAAGGATTAAAAACTGACAGTTCAACTAGAGACCTTTGGAAACAGGTAATTTGTCAATAGAACTACAGAAACATCCTTAAAAACCCGTGTCACTTCAACTAGAACCCTTTGAAAAATAATGAAGATGCTTTGAGGCGTTAAAGTGTTTCAAAATATGAGCCTTAGAATCCACAAACTCTCACCTTTCACTGTAATGTTTCCCTTCTCCTCGGCCTCTGCTATCTTGTTCCTCAGCACACATTTGTACTCTCCTGTGTGTTCCGGATCGCTGCCAATCCTCTCCAGTGTGTACTTCTTGCCATCGAAACACATCTTGAGCCCATCCTCGCCGTCATTCAGCACCTGGTCGTTCAGATACCTGTGTGTGGGTGAGAGAGAAACAGGTGAAGATAAATAGGTAAATAGATAGATAGATATTTATTGACCACAACCAAATATTATAGCTACAGGAGGTATGGTCTATCAAAAATGTTTTCAATAAGAACTTGTAAATGGCTTAAAACAGAATAAAACTTGAAACACATAAAACGTCCATTTATACAAACAACCGCATGGAACGCCTAAAGCAAATCAAGTTATTTCACATAAAAAGTCCTAAAAAAAAGTGAGGGGATGGGCTAGAAAAGGTGTGGTGGGGTGTGGTGTGGTTTGGTAAGCTTAAAGCCCGTATTTAGAAACACTTTGATCTCTCTTTCTCTCTCCACGGTTTATTTCCAAGACCACAGGGATGATTAGCGCGGTTATCAAGTGTGTTTTTCAAGTTAATAATGTATAAATCATGTTTTTCACCCTCTAGACCATAAGAAATTGCTTAAAAACGCTTTCCTCTCTCACCACTACTATTTTTCAAGGCCACAGGGATGAATAGCGGAGTTTTCAAGTGTGTTTCTCAAGTTAATTATGTAGAAATCTTGTCACTCTCCAGAACAGTAGAATTACCTTTAAAACTCGTGTCAATTTAGATAAAACCTTTTGAGGTAGTGAAGGTGAAGCGCGGAAGTGTTTGAGAATACAAGCCTTAGTTTGGTTTGGTTTGGTTACGTTAGGTTGAATTAGTGGAGAAAAAAAAAGAGATAGAGTGAAGACGAGATATAGAACAAGAACCTGACGCAAAAACAACGACATCCACTTTACTAATGGAAAATAGGTGGAAAATACTTGTATAGTGAGAGAGGAGTTATTACCTGAAGTGGAGAGGTTATCGCTATCATTATCGTCATCATCAGGAGGGCGCGTTGTTTCCTTTCACTTTTAATGTTGTGAGTACTAAGAAGGGAATTTTCAAGAAAGCTCATCATTTTTGTCTTATTGTAAATGTTAAGATAAGAGGAGACGGGAAGAGGGAGTAATAATAATAGCAATTACCTTTTGTTTCTCTCTCTCTTTCTCTCTCTCTCTCTCTCTCTCTCTCTCTCTCTCTCTCTCTCTCTCTCTCTCTCTCTCTCTAGGAAGACAGATTATTATTTTTTTCACAACCTATTGTTCCTTTGCATATTAATTTTCTCCTTTCATTGTTTTCTTTTGTTGTCAACACCCACCACCACCACCACCACCACCACCACCACCATCCCTCCTTCTCCTCCTCCTCCTCCTCTCATAAGGACTAAATATGACGAGAGAATAACACGTGTAATCTCGAGGAGGAGGAGGAGGAGGAGGAGGAGGAGGAGGAGGAGGAGGAGGAGGAGGAGGAGGAGTGCAGGTACAAGAGAGACTAGCAGTGAGGAGGTGTAGGTACTTAAGTGGGGAGGGTGCAAGTACAGTACTCACCAGGTAGCCTCGGCCTGGGGTACGGACGTGGCCTCAACCTCCAGCATGAATTTGTGGTGAGCAATGAGAGTCTTGCCCTCGTTGAAGTTGCAACTCTTGATGTGCGGCGGGGCTAGAAAACGGGAAACACTCATAGAAAACAAGAAACACTCATAGTTTATCGCCGGAGAAAACGTGGGATGGTAGAGGGAGGGTTGCCCATGTAAAGAAAATGGGAGCCCACTGGAAAGGAAAGGTCAGATTATGAAAGTATCCCATAGAAAACGAGGTGCCATAGGAAGTGAAGTACTGACATGGTGGAAGTCATAAGAAGTCAGAACACTTTGGCCATAGAAAACGGAATCAAGTTGCACAGAACGAGAACTGATGCAATAGAAAATGGACGAAACTTTACAAAAAAACTAGAGATGGAAAGAAAACGTAATGGAGACTTGAACATTTCCACATAGAAAAGGCAAAACAACAAAGAATATATGAAATTAACACACAGAACGGGATTTAAATAAGCAGGAACAGAGAAAACGAGAAGCAGCGGAGGAAGAAAACGGAAATAGAGCGAAGTGGATGCGTGACGTCAACAAAGAAAATGGCTTGAGGGGAGACTGCAACATTGTCTCGAAAGAAAATGGGAGTTCGTCTCGTAGAAATTTGGACACGGACAAGAGCCAAAATAAACTGAGACTTGAGTGAAATTGAGCGTAGAATATTACATAGAAAATGGAGGTCAACGAAAACGGAGGCAAAGATAGAAAAAAAAAGAATGAAAAAAGGATTAGAAAATAGAATAAAAAAGATGTGTGAGAGATTTAGCTGTGGTTTGTTTGAAATTATTGAAGAAAAAGTCAAATTCGGAGAGAAAAACTGGAAAAACGGACGTAAAAAATGAAAAATGCAAAACGAGACAGGAAGATGAAAAATTGAGAACAGCAAAGTAAAAAAAAAAAAAAAGAAAATTGAGTGAAATATTTAGCATTGATTTATTTGAAATAGAGACAAAATAAAGTCTGTAAGAGAAAAATATGAAAAAAATCGTAAAAATAGAAAAAAAAGAGAAAACTAACATGGAAAATTACAAAAAAATATCTAAGACTTCCAAAAATTGTCTTAGAAAACGAGACTTTATGAAAACTATCCCGGCGTGTCTAGAAAATGGAAGACCCAAGTACTGAAGAAAACGGGAAGTGGTCCGGAGAGAAAACGAAAGAAAATGGGAGAAATAGTTGAGTGATTAACAAAGAAAACGGGAAATAGTTGACTGAGTTAATTTAGGGAAGAAAACGGGAGAAACAGTTGAGTGTTTGAGTCAATTTAAGAAAGAAAACGGGAAAAAATTGACTGAGTTAATTTAGGAAAGAAAACGGGAAAAAGTTGAATGTTTGAGTCAATTTAAGAAAGAAAACGAGAAAAAGTTGAATATTTGAGTCAATCTAAGAAAGAAAATGGGAGAAACAGTTGAGTTTATGAGTCAATTTAAGAACACAGGTATTTGATGAGTCCCGTCCGTGAAGGGGAATTAAGGATACATCAAAAGAAATCAAAGAAAAACCATTGATAAACAGGAATATTAAAGGTATTGCAGTGTTACCAACTCTTAATCAGGTATAAACATATATTTCCATTCTTAATTACGAGGGAGGTGAATGAGTCGTGAATTTGGCAACACTGATAAAAAAACTAGAACATTTTATTATTATTATTATTATTATTATTATTATTATTATTATTATTATTATTATTATCATGAGTCTTATTTACGGTATCCATTGATTATTATTATAAAGTAGCAGTGAAGCGTACGAAATTACTTGCAATTCACCTTTATTTAGGATTAGTTATTGACCCTTCAGTACCATGACGCGTTTCTAGATTCATTCTGTTTACTATTTGGTGACTATACAACTTCAGAAACTCCTGTGGGGGTATTGAAATAGTGAAGACTGTGGCCATTAATCTTCTGACCTCCATAGAGTCTTCCTAATGTCAATAAAATGGTCTAATCGTACACAGATCTCAAGGTAGAAATGTGTCCCAGTACTGAAGGGGTTAGTGAACGGCCGAGGCAGCTGTCCAGGCAGTTATTGGCCAGTGGAAGTCTTGCACACAACTGTCATTACACATATATATGATGCGAGATGAACAGGTGTGTGTGTGTGTGTGTGTGTGTGTGTGTGTGTGTGTGTGTGTGTGTGTGTGTGTGTGTCGGTGAGCGGGCGAATAAGTGAAATGGATGTGTTTGTGTGTTCAGGTGTGTGTGTGGGTGGGTGAGGTATTCATAGTGATAGACAGGTGTGTGTGATAAAGCAGACAGGTATGGACAATGTAATCAAGATGGGCAGGTGTAGAAGACGTGGTGAAAATAGACAGGTGTGGCCAGGAATTACTATGTACAGGTGTTGATGGACTTGACATGTATGTAAAGTGATTGAAATTGTTGACTTTCTAAATATGAGACAGGTATGGAGAGTGACTGAAACTGACAGGTGTGTAGGAGTAAGGTATAGAAATTGGGATGTTTTTTAGAAGATTTAGAGAATTTGTTTACCTTTTAATGGAGAAATAGAAAGTTGAGAAGTTTGTTTGTATGAAAATATGACAGGTGTTTTTAGGTGATTAGAAGTATACAGGTGTGTGTGTGTATGTGTGTGTATGTTTGTTAATGAGGTGATTAGAACAACACAGATGCAAGTTACAACATAAATGATAACAGGAAACACAGGAACAAATAATGAGTAAAGAGGAAACCAATAAACAGATAAAATAAAATAAATAAATGAAATAATACACGAAACGAAATAATAAGTAGTGGGGGAAATTGTACAAGCTGAAATAAAACGAAATAAATGAATAAACGAAACGAAGAGAGAACAAAAAAAATTAAAACAAAATAAAAAAAATCAACGAAACGGATAAAAAAAAATGAAAAGAGGCAGAAGAAGAAGAAGAGGAGGAGGAGGAGGAGAAAGAGAAAAAGTCAAACGTAAAATAGAATAAACGTGAGGCGAACTTTTTTCCTTCATTTTTGAGCTTCTACAGTGAACGCAGCTTCTCGCATGCTCCTCTGTGTTAATCAAGTGCTAATGTCACGACTAATAACGTGCGGCACGACTTTCTTTACCTGTTTAATTGTGAGGTAAACAGAAGCCTTGAAAGCCCAGGTATGTCCTTACGTGTATGTGTAATATTAATCTTGACAATCTAGTAAAAAAGAGAAGGAGAGAGAGAAAAGAGTCACTTCCAAGGTGCTTCAAGGCAGGTTAATTCATTTTTAAGAGGCGTGTGAACCTCAGGGACGTGCGTGGCGTGCGTTCAGGTCCCAGGTACATTCACTGTCTGCCCAGGTGACTACGGTAAGTTGTTGAGGCTAATTAGCATCCAGACGCAGGTGTGGGTGTCATTGTGTGTGTCTTTGTGTGTGTGTGGGTGTCATTGTGTCTGCCATTGTGTGTGTGTGTGTGTGTGTGTGTGTGTGTGTGTGTGTGTGTGTGTGTGTGTGTGTGTGTGTGTGTGTGTGTGTGTGTGTGTGTCACCTGGTTGTTATTTTGTCGTGGTGCTGTTGTCATTGTCATATTTGTTGTTGTTGTTGTGTGGTGTGTGTGTGTGTGTGTGTGTGTGTGTGTGTGTGTGTATGCGTGTAGTGCTGAGGGAAGCGGTCGTCTGTCCGGCTTACAGATTAGGACACGAAGAAGCAGCCAGCGGGACATGTGTTTAGTGCCTTGGTTTGGGAGAGGAAGGTGCGCCTCCTCCCTCGCCTTTTACCTTCTTCAGCGTCTTGGGAGAGGGAACCCCGGCCTCTACTTAGCTTCCTCTGGCCCTCCTGCGTTTTCTTGGCCTCCCCTTCAGGTCCTTGGCATTCCTTCGGCGCCTCCTTCTGTGTCTTTCCAGCACTGCCTTTGCCGCTCTTCCCGGACACATCCTTCTCATGTACCTTCTTCGGCTTGGGCAGCTCGATGTCCTCCAGTGGGATGTCCTCAATCACCTCAGGAATGTCATCAAAGGACACTGACTTCTTGGGCTGCAGTTTCCCGCGCTTCAATCGACTCACGTCCTCGTTTTCTATGTGCTTGGCGTCATTAGGGACCTGCTCCTGGCTGCCGAGGGTGAGGGCCTTGGTGGGGCTGTCTGCCAGGGAGGCGCTACTGGGCAGGGCCAGGTCGGAGTCAGCCTGGTGGTCGGTGACAAGGCCCTGGTAGTGCTCCATCTCCACAGTCTGCTTCATTTGCACGATGGTTGATGTCTCCTTGTCCCCGTCACCCACGTCAGACTCAGCTGTGCAAGGGGAGGGATAGAAGGATTAGTGAATGCACACCTGGAGATACCTGGGAACTGTTTACATGTTGAGTGTTTGCTTTGTTATCGTGTAGTTT
The DNA here is from genome assembly GCF_017591435.1 of Portunus trituberculatus. Taxonomy (NCBI): domain Eukaryota; kingdom Metazoa; phylum Arthropoda; class Malacostraca; order Decapoda; family Portunidae; genus Portunus; species Portunus trituberculatus. Next base: position 7,052,191 of record NC_059262.1, on the reverse strand, counting down.
ACCAAGAAGTGAATGTTTTTTTATTCTAATGCGTCTACAAGTGTTATTTCAGGTAATTAGTCTTGTAGTGATCACGTTACGCCATCACCCTTGCATAACAGTCGCTCATATATAGAACAAGAAAGGGTGTCTTGGAGTTAGCGACTAAATAACAGTGTAGGAGATAGCAGTGAGTCGATTATGGGCTTGAGATTAATTGAATGTACCCTAGATTGAAATGATTTAGTGAGCAATGTACCTGTAAGCTTAAAATTAGAGGTGACACGTGGTAGTGAAAGAGTTATCGTTAAACTGAACTGATTTAGTAATTCTTTGTTTTATGCTTCAGGGGGAAAGTGTCTAAGGACAACTAATATAAAAAAGGCCCACAATTAAAAATAAATAACCCACACATATACCTGTACGCCTTAAAAAGACATGACAAGTAATAGAGAAAGGGTTATCGTGTTACCTGACCGCTTCTCACCTGTGATAATAGTCTTGCCGCCTTTCTGTTGCCTGTTGATGCTGCAGGAGGCTGTGACGTGCATCCCCGGCGTGCCCTCCTCCTCGTCAGGCTCCACATAGAAAGAGGCACTATCCACCAGCTCCTCGTCGCCTCGTCCTGGGCCTTCCCTCGTCAGCACGTCTTCTTGCATCATCACGTTCACAGCCTTGGTCAGGGAGGACTCGTGGGTGTCCGTGAGCGCCGTCTGTGTCTCGATATCCTTGGAAACGTGAATTGTGGAGGTCTTCCGCCACTGTGTTGGTTCTGTGATCTCCTCCACCGTTGCGTCTTCAATTTGTATAAGTGCCGCATCGATGTCCGCCTCACTTGGTATCTCGTTTTCTACTACTGGTGCTGGTATTGCGTTTTCCTCGATCTCGTTTTCGTTAGGGGGTTGCAGCACTGTGAGTTTCCGCCGCTTTTTGGGTTTGTTGTCACCGTCCCCGTCACTCGCTATCTCTTCCGCCGGTTTGTTATTGTCTATACTACCATTCGCCTCTGCTTTCGCGGGAACATGGAGAGGTTACTGGTTACCTGGACTTTACCTGCCTAGTGCGGTGGTGGGTGTACCTGTCCCCCACCTGGGCTGATTGGGGGCGTGTTGTGGGCTTGCTTTGTTCAGGTGTGGGTGGTGATAGTGATGGTGGTGATGGTGGTGGTGATGGTGGTGTGATGATGGTGGTCAAAGTAGGAATGAATGTTGAGATATATTGATGGTTTTTGGAGGGAGAAATGAGTACTTGATGGAATTGTATAGAGAAACGAGGTATAAAATAATGATAATAGTAATAATAGCAATGATAATAGTAATAATGATAAAAATAAGTATAGGATTAACTCAATATAATGAACAGAAAAATGGTTTTGCACACACACACACACACACACACACACACACACACACACACACACACACACACACACACACACACACACACACACACACACACACACACACACCTAAGACTTTAAGAAAAATATAAGAGAAATCAAAGTAAAGGCAGAATTTCAAATGATCACACTTTTCATCTGACACGCGTCCCATTTTCTGTCACAATAGAAAACGGAGACTGGAATTAATTAGCACATTCAACATTACTTTTCATAGTTATTACATTGAATTCATAATGACAACAAAATGGTGGTAATGGTGACGTTAATGGTGAGGTGATGGTGGTGATAAGACACCACCACCACCATCACCACCAGTATCATCACCATTACCGTTATTCACAAACAATAAACATTTAGTGACAACAACAAAAAAATAATGAAAAAATAATGATAATAACCAGTAATTAAATAGTTGCATTATTATTCCCCTTTCATTTCCCTCCTGAAAAAAAGAAGAGATGACACGAAGGAGAAAAGGAGGAAAAGGAAGGAAAATTAAATAAAGTAACTAGGAAAAGAAAAAAGGTTAACGAAGGAGGAGTAAAAACGAAAATTGAAGTAGAAGAAAACGAAAAGGAAGAAGAGACGGAGAAAAGGAAGGAAAGAGAAGCAGTTTTAGGAGGAAAGGAGGGTAAAGAGGACAGAAAGGAGAAGGATGGAAGAAGTAAAGGAAGAAAACGAGGAGGAATATGAGAGAAAGAAGAAATGGAGGAGGATTAAGAAACCAGAGAGAGAGAGAGAGAGAGAGAGAGAGAGAGAGAGAGAGAGAAAGAAAAAAACACCCAAACTCAACCCATCTGCAAAATAAAACACACAAAAAAAAAACGAGGTAAAACGAAATAGGAAAGGAGACAGAAGACAAGACGGGCCCCAGAGGAACACCACAACATAAACACAAAACAAGACTCACTGTTGACTGTCAGATCAGCCTCGGTGGTCACTGTCCCCTCTACATTGGACACAGTGGCGACATAGTGACCAGAGTCCACAGGGAGCGCCTCTTCAAAGATAAGGGTAAACGTGTCCTCACCCTCCACCTTCATCCTTACCCTACGTTCATCAGGGGTGTATTTCTTGCCATCCTTCGTCCTGGGGGAAAAATAGGGTGAGAGTGTCTTTTAGGGTGTCTTTGGGTGTGGATGGGGAAATTACTAATGTTAGGGTGATGTTGCTTAATATAGGGTGTTTTTTTAGGGTTTTTTCTTTCTGTTTTTGTCTTGAGTGAAAAAATAAGATAAGGCTGATTTTTCAGGGTGTTTTTATGGCTGAGATTGTCGTTTTATGAAGTGATTTTGCTGTTTTAGTTTGTCTTCTTAAAGGTGTTTTTCTTGTTGTCTTTTGTTCTTCTTTTCCTCTCTTCCTTCTCCTCTTTTTGCTTTTTTTCTTCCATCTTTTATTCTTCTCTGCAACTACATCCATTAATCCTTTTCTCGCTACAAACTCTTTATTTTTCCTCGCCTGTAACTGCTTTTTGTCTCTTTCCTCCTTCCTTCCTTTCTTCTTTCATCCCATCCTTCCTTCCTTTCTTCATCCCATCCTTCCTTCCTTCCTTCCTGCACTCACACCAAACTACATACGAAATCATTACTCCCCTCACTCACTCACTCACTCACCCACCCACCCACCCACCCACTCACCACTTAATATCCGGCAGTGGAATACCAAAAGCCTTGAAGGTAAACTTGGAAGCCTGGAACTCCAAGAACTCAGTATCCTTCAAGTTCTGCAGGATCGTAGGCGGTTCGTGCAGTCTGAAGCGGCCCTTACACGTGCTCTCGCCGTACTCGTTGGCAGCCTGACGGAGACGCAGAGGGTGTAGAGACAGATAAGGGAGACTCTGACGTGTTTTGGTGGTGGTTGTTTATTGGTGATAGTAGTGGTTGTAATTTTGAAGATGACGAAGGGGCAAGAGAAGGTAAGCAAGAAAAGGAAGGAGGGTAGAGAAGGAGAAGGGAGGTAGGAAGACAAGGACGTAAACGAATGAGGAAGAGGAGAAGGATGGTAATTGGAATGAGGAGATAAGAAAAAGAGGAGGACAAGAGAATAGTTTATAGAGAGAAAGATTGTATGTTGTCTTGGAGGAGGAAGAGGAAGAGGAGGAGGAGGAGGAGGAGGAAGAGGAAGAGAGAAATCTGTTGCCGGGTGTAAAGATGGTGTGTGTGTGTGTGTGTGTGTGTGTGTGTGTGTGTGTGTGTGTGTGTGTGTGTGTGTGTGTGTGTGTGTGCGCGCGCTCTAATATAGCTTCAAAATTACCTGTTACCCTATGAATGATTACCAGAGAGAGAGAGAGAGAGAGAGAGAGAGAGAGAGAGAGAGATCCTTACCTTCACAGTGTAAGGACCCACAAACTCGGGAGTGGCTTCCAGGATAACCAGGATCTGAGAGGTGTCCTGCGCTCCTCTGATGGCGAATCCTTCAGTGTCCTCCCTTACTGGCTTATCCTTGAAGTACCTGGCATAGAAAACGGGATTTGGTCACCCACACACTTAATAATCCCCTTCCCTCTTCCCTAATCTTCTTCTAAACTCCTAATCCTATTCTTAATCGCATTCCCAGCACCATAATCGTATTCTAATTCCCTTAATAATATTCCAGTTACTCTGATCCTATTCTCAGTCACTTGATTCTATTCTAATCCTCATAATCCCTTTTCCAGACATTCCAGTTTTATTCCCAACATCCTAATACTATTCCTATCCACGCTGATCCTATTCCTAGTCACATGATCCTATTACCAGTCACTTGATCCTATTCCAATCCTCTTAATTACATTTTCCACCCATTCCAATTCAATTTCCAACATTCTTATTTCACACCCAGCACCACTAATCCTATTTCAATCTTCTCAATCATATTCATAGCCGTTCCAAATTTACTCCTAACACGTTAATCCTATTCCTAGTACCTCTAACCCTGTTCCAATCCTATAATCCTCTTCCCAGCACTTCTAATCCTATTCCAATCCTCTTCCACTCACCACTTGACCGTCGGTGGAGGATTGGCTTCCCATTCCACGAAGAGTTTCACCTCCTTCGTCCCTTCCTTCGCGCACACGTCCTTCAGCGGTGTCACGAAGTCCGGCGGCGCCCTCACCCAGAGGTCCCCCTGGGTGCTCGCCTCCCCATGGTGTTGCTCAGCTGTGGGGTGAGGCGGGGTGTGGTGGTGGTGGTGGTGGTGATGGGGGAAAGGAGAAGGAAAATAAAGAAGAAAAAGGTAGAAAGAGAATAGAAGTGTGATTAGATGGTGGTGGTGGTGGTGGTGGTGGTGATGGTGGTGGTGGTGGTGGTGATGGTGATGGGGAGTAGGAGGAAAAAAAGAGAAGAAAGAAATAGAAAGAGAATGGAAGAGTGATTAGATGGTGGTGGTGGTGGTGGTGGTGGTGGTGGTGGTGGTGGTGGTGGTGGTGGTGGTGGTGGTGACGGAGGTGACGGAGGAGGAGGACGAGGAGAGAGAAAAAAAAGGAAGATAAAAGTAGAAAGAGAGAGAGAGAGAGAGAGAGAGAGAGAGAGAGAGAGAGAGAGAGAGTAAAATAACGTGAGAGAAAGCGCTTATTGATTTATTTGCTTACAATTATGAAAAGAAGCAAACTTTATTGATATTCATTTAAACCTTTTGTTCCTCTAACCTTCCCCTTCCTTCCCCTTCCCTTCCTTTTCCTTCTCGTCCCTTTCCTTCCCTTATCTAAATCCTTCCCTTCCTTTCCCTTCCTTTATCTAATTCCTTCCCTTACCTCCCCTTAACCTTCCTTTCCCCTTAACCTTCCATTTCCCTCCCCATTCCTTCCCTTCCCCTTAACCTTCCCTTTTCCTTCCCTCCTTTTGTACTCACCACACACTTGTACGTTCCCTTGTCAGTCCTCTCTACACGGCGGATCTTGAGAGTATAGAAGGTATCGTCCCTCGTCATCTTGAACCGCTCGTCTGCCATGATCTCCTTGCCATTCTTGAACCTGTGCACGTCAAAGGTTAAGTTTCCTAGTACATACACACACACACACCTAACAAACTGCACATTCACCTATTACCCATCTTTCCTTTTCTCTTACCCATTTCCCACTCCCTTTCCTCTCACTCTTTTTCCATCTCTCTCCCCTCACACTCTTTCCCAATCCCTCTCCTCTCATCCTCATCCCTCTTCCCTCACTCTTTCTCCTTTCCTCTCCCTCATCCTCTCCCCCTTCCCGAATCACTACCCACCATCTGGCGTCTGGTTTGGGGCTACCAGTGGCGCGGACCTCAAGAATCACATCCATATGCAGTTTCTTCTCCGTCTCGTTGTCCAATTCTCTGGTGATCTGAGGCGCTGAGTCCTGAGCGATCGTGAAGAAGTCTGACACCTGGGCTACATCATTCACTGCGACCACCTGTGAGGGAAAGGGCAGGTGTGTTAGAAAGGTGCTTTTAGGAAGGTGCGTTAGAAAGGTGTTTTGTTCTGTGGGAGTGGATAGGTGTGTTTAAAAAGTGCGTAAGGCAGGTGTCTTTGTGTTGAAGTGGAGAGTTGTGTTTGGTAGGTGTGTTAGGAAGGTGTCTTTGTGTTGAGGGAGTGGATAGGTGTGTTTGAAAGGTGCGTAAGGCAGGTGTGTTTGTATTGAAGTGGAGAGGTGTGTTTGGTAGGTGTGTGAAGCAGGTGTTTTTAGGCAGGTGTGTTAGGCAGGTGTGTTTGTGTTAACGGAAAGGACAAAGGTTTCATGCTGGTGTGTTAGGCAAATGTTTATTCACGTTTGTGTCTGTAATCTTGTTTTTCCTTTGTGTTTTGCTATTATTAGTTTTTATTTCAGGGTAGACAAGAATTAATTTGTGTTTTTTAAGGGTTTATCAAAGGTTTAGTCGTGAGTTTTACCTTTTAACCATCCCATTTTACTCCTTAGTTTTCTCTATCTACTCCCCAACGCTCCCCACCTACTCCCCAGCGCTCCCCACCTACTCCCCAGTCCTCCCCAACTAACTCTAAACCTGTCCAATTCTTTTATATCCTTCTACTGCTTTTTCTAACTTTCTCTCGTCTCTCCAAGCTTCTCCAATTAATAATCAGCTTTCCCAATCACTCCTCAGCCTCTCCCAATCATTCCTCTAATCAATTCAATTCTTTTATACCTTTCTATTTCTTTTATTTTTTTTCCGTGCTTTTCCAATCACTCCCCCAGCCTCTCCAATAATTTTCCAGCCTCTCCAGTCACTCCCCAGGGTTCCCAATCACTCCTTAGTCCTTCCCAATCACTTCCCAGCCTCCCCAATCACTGCCCATCTCTCTCCCCACTCACCATCCCTCTTCAGTCGCTCCTATCCCTCTCCAATCACTCCTAAGCCTTCCAAATCACTATCCACTCCTGTCCCAATCACTCCCCAGCATTCTACTCTCTCCCCATTCCCTCTCCCACTTATTCCTACAGCCTCCCTCCACTTACTCCCCACTCCCTTCCCTAATCACTCCCTATCTCTCTCCAATCACTCACTAATCACTCCCCAGCCTTCCCCTCCACTCCACTCCACCCCTGTCCCACTCACCCCCCTCTCCCAGTCACTCCCACAATCCCTGTGACTTACTGTATAGGTGCCACAGTCTCCATCAATCATTCCCTTAATGGTGAGAGTCCAAAGGTGCTCATTGACTTGCTTAAGGTTGACACGCTCCGTTGCCTCCACCGGTCTGCCATCCACCATGCTAACGGAAGAGAGGGGGGCGGTAAGGGGGATGGGGGAGCGGTGAGGGGGACGAGAGCCAGTAGGGGTGGTTGGAGGGCACTGGGAAGGCCGGGAGGCACTGGTAGGGGTCGGTGGAAGGTTCTGAGGTGTCTGAGAAGGGTTGGGGAAGGTTCTGGGTAGGGTTTAAGTAAGGTGACATTGGGATGGGTTCAAAAAGGTGCCATTGAGATGGGTTCAAAAAGGTGACATTGGGATGGGTTCAAAAAAAGGTGCCATGAGGGTAGGGTTAAAAAAAGTGACATGAGGGTTGGGTTAAGGTGACATGAGGGTTGAACAAAGTGACATGAGGGTAGGGTTAAGGTGACATGAGGGTTGAATAAGGTGACATGAGGGTAGGGTTAAGGTGACATGAGAGTTCAAAAGGTGACATGAGGGTTGGGTTAAGGTGACATGAGAGTTCAAAAGGTGACATGAGGGTTGAACAAGGTGACATGAGAGTAGGGTTAAGGTGACATGAGGGCAGGATTAAGTAAGGTGACAGACATGAGAGGATGTGTTGAGGGAGAGTGTTAATAGAGGGTGAGGGAAGAGCAGATGTGAATGAGAGTTGTATGAGGGAGTGTTAGAGGGTGAGGGAGAGCAGTGAGAGAGAGAGAGAGAGAGAGAGAGAGAGAGAGAGAGAGAGAGAGAGAGAGAGAGAGAGAGAGGAGAGACTAATCTACAGACATACGCATCTAAAGGCAGATTAATACACACACACACACACACACACACACACACACACACACACACACACACACACACACACACACACACACACACACACACAAAGATAAACAGACAGGCATACATACATACAGATAGACAGACAGACAGACAGACAGACAGACAGACAGACAGACAGACAGACAGACATACATCTACTACCAAGTCTATACAAACAAACAGACAGACACAAATGAATGGTGAGCGAGATATGGATATAAAAAAAATGGGATCTAACTCTCTCTCTCTCTCTCTCTCTCTCTCTCTCTGGTTTTAAGTCTACGTCTTAACGATTATTATTATTATTATTATTATTATTATTATTATTATTATTATTATTATTATTATTATTATTATTATCGCGTCTCCGCCTATTCTTTTAAAACATATTCATTAAATCGCTAATTTGTTTTTCTTTTATTCTTAGCCAGCATAAATATGGGACGCTGCGTTTTTATTTATTTATTTATTTATTGGAGGGTGAGAGGAAAAAAAAACATTTATTTATGTGGCAATTTGGAGTAAGTTTATAGGCTTATTTTCTGGGGTGAATTTCTGGGGAGGGGAAGTTTTATGGGGTGTTTATGGACCAAGAACTTCAATTATTTGGAGAGAGTTTGTAATATTTTGTGCAGGGGAGGGAGTTTTTTTGGGGGGTGTTTTTCATTGGGGTGTTGCGATTAAGAGCTTTATTTGGGGTAGTATGGGGTGTTTCTGGGGTGTTTATGACTTAAAACTTCAATTATTTGGTGGGGAGTTTGTAGTATAGCGAATATGGGGAGTTTTTTTGGGGAATTTCGGTAGGATTTGATGGGGAATTTATCATTTTTTTGGGGAAAGCATGGGGAATTTTTGGGGTGTTTTTTTTTAAAGTGGGGTATTTATAGATTAACGATTTGATTTGTTTGGGGGAGTTTGTCAATTTCGAGCTGGGGAGGAGGAGAGGGGAGTTTTTTTAGAGGGTAATAATTTCAAGTGGGGGGGGTGTTTATGGACTAAAAGCTTCATTTATTTGTTGGGGAGCTTGTCATTTATTTCGGGGGAGACGGCGGCGGGGGGGAGGAGGGAGGGAAGGGGGGCGGTCTCGTGGTGTCAATTCTGGTCTTTATCTTAGTACCTCAGTAAGTGTTGCTTTTATTGATGTCAGATTGTTTTTATTTTGATTTACGAGCATTTATCTGTCTGCGTTACCCTCGTCTGTCTTTGTCTGTTTGTCTGTCTGTACGTCACATTCTTTCACACACACACACACACACACACACACACACACACACACACTCACTCACTCACTCTCACTCTCTCTCTCTCTCTCTCTCTCTCTCTCAGAAAGGAGTTTGACCATAGTGTAGATGTTATTATGACCTCTCTAGCAACACTATTCATGATTCAACTACTGCTACTAGTACTATTTCTGCTGCTGCTGCTACTACTACTACTTTCATTTCCCTCTGTCATCTTAATTGTTAGTGTTGACATGTTAGGAATTTGAAAGGCATATACTGTACTATCGACTATGTGGATATCGAGATAAATGTGTGGTAGTGAGTGGTAGGGTAATGGTAGGGTAGTGGCAGGATAACACTATTCCCCTGTAACTCTCTAATCAGACATTGTTTTTATTCCATTAGAAAATTAAGCAGTTTTTCATGTACACCTTTATCCACCTCAATACAACCAATAATGCTTAGATAAATCCGTCTGCTTATGTTATGTGTACGTAATGGCAATAGAATCTACTGTACTTTATTTTATTTTACTAATTTGTGCTTCCCTACCACCCACTCTGCGCTATCGATTATATTACTCCTATAATTATTTCTACTCCTGTTAATACTACTACTAATTAGTTCCTTCAATGGAGTACTAATGATTCAGTTTTCTTTTTAATTTCTATATGATTAGA